>NW_006800216.1:27138-113058 GCF_000485575.1 Poecilia formosa
TTTGAGAGTGGTTAGACTGGGGAGTAGGTAATGAAAGTAGGGGAAGACATGTGGCAAAGGTCATCAGGCCAGGACTCATACCCGTGACGTCCACTTTGAGAACTAAGGTCTCATACATGGGTTGTGCTTTTCCCACAGCAAAAGCACAACCTGCAACTTTTAGATGTGTCCCTTGTCCTTCACTTTAATTAAATGGTAAAACTGCTTCTCTATCATGCAGTCTAGAGCTACATTAGTTAATGAGCTAATGTTGGAGCCAGGTGTGCTGAAGCAGAGAGGCATCCAAAAGTTGCAGGACACGGACTCTCAACGACTATCCTAGACCTTGGTAACCGTCAGCTTCTGGTGAAAATAATAGTGTAATGTGTAATGTAACATGGATGACAAAAGAACAATTTAATAATATTCACATTAAAAAATAACTTTAATTTTACATTTTTGAGTTACTCAGCATCCTCAGTGACACATAGTCTAAGAAAACACAAGGAAATACATCTGTCCAAAACTGTTAAAATAGACAAGAAAGGAAGAAACATTTATGTACATCATCTCTAACACTTTGCATCTTGAAATCTGGGAAGAATTTAAACCCTTCCAGTCCTCTTTCGGTATGCTGCGACTGTCCCAACAATTAATTACCAGCATATAGTACATGTTTATATGATGGGACTTGGTGAGCTGTTAGCCTTTGTCTTTTGTTTTTTTCTTCTTTTTGTCTGTGGTGCTGCTGGTGGGCGGAGGAGGGATCACAGGTGGAGCTCCCAGTTTTTTTGTTTTGGCCTTTTTCACCTTCTCCTTGATGGCTGCTATGTCCAGTTTTCCTTCTGTGGGAGCTGTGACACAAACACTCAGGTGGTTAATCAGGACTTTACAGTCACCTTACAGTGATAGGTCCTCTGATCTCAGCTACCTTTGGCTGTCTTCATTAATGGCTTCTCTTTGGGAGGAATGAAGGCTTTGTTCCGCTCTTCTTGCTTCTTGGTCAGCGCTTCTGCTTGTTTGACCTGAAAAAAGAACAAACACTATTGTTACATTTCTTCAGGGTGATGCAACTTTACTTCATACGTTTCAGTTCTTTTTTTAGCAAATACTTAAGGAAGTCTCTTTCACATGAAAGTGGCTACATTTAAGCAACAGAAAAAAAACCTAACAAATGCTTACCTTAATTTCCCCCATCTTCTTCCTCCTTTTCACACTTTCACGCAAAAAGAATTCACCCGAGGCAAGCTCCTGATCAACCTGTGATGGAATCCAAGCAGTTAAAGTTACAAATTTATCTCAATGTGACATAAATTAGATAAAAGACAGACATTAGGTCAGTTAGATAATAAGACAAATGCACTTAGGAGGTGTGATGATATCAAGGTAGTTGCAAATCCCTTTTTTTCACATGCCAACGCCACCTGACCTTGCTTTCAGGCTGTGGAGGAGGGAACGGGGTGTACTCCTTCTTCACGCTCTTCTTCTTGGGTTCCTTGCGCTTGGAGAGGTTCTTGTGGCGGAACCTGGGCAGGAAGCGTTCCCAGTTCTGCATCCGCAGGTCTGGGTCTTTAGAAAGCTCCTGTTTGATCATCAACGTCTGACGGTTCAGGCAGTAAGAAAGAGAAAGTTAGAGTGTTGACTGATGGAACAGAAGAGTAAAAGCTATAGAATGGATAATTAATGGTGTACTCTTTCAATGACCAATGTTAATGGCATTTCCGACAATTGTAAATATTTCCAAAACAATTTTTTATGCCCTCAGCTCCAGGTTGAGCCAGCCATGGCATTCAAACCCAGAGGGATTTGTTTCCGTCAGGAAATCAAGAACAAGGATGGAGAAACTCTTCATTGGACATGAATGTCAGACTTTTTACCCTTAAATAGGAAGCTGTGTCGGAGAGCAGCTAACATACCTTGATGTTGTAGATGGGGTGGATGTTCTTCATGGTGTCCATTACCACTTTGCGTACCTGTATAATAAAATAATTATTCTTCGTTCTGCGGTACTTTCATTACACTTAGAACTATAAAATATAAACTTTGCAGTGAATCAATTTATACTTGGTTGAGTGTGCCTTTTAGCAATATATCTAATGCTGCTAGAAATCTTCTTTATTTTACTATACAGGGGCAGTATATTGTAAGATAGACTTTTTTGAGCTTGTGATGACTTCCTGAAAGTAGAGTTTCAGAAAGAGCAGGAGTTTTAAAGAGACAGTGGCCCGATTTCTTTTAAATTATATGCGACATTTGTAACTTTTTTAACATCAGAGTTACTTTATTGTTCTATATGCAAAGTGATACCATCTCTACGGAAAATACATAATACTGCCCTTTTAAGCCTCCGTTAACAGCAGAAATGTATCAGAATCAGTTTGTATGTATGTATGTAAATGTATCAGTTTGATGTATAAAACTATATTTTTGTTTAATTTAAACATTTGAGTTTTCCAAACATACTACAGACTTACAGCAGGCCACTGTGACACACTTACCTCTTTTAGGCCATTGTAGGGCCCCAGTGCTGACACAGTGTTACCCTGCACCATCACATAGCAGTTGGTTAACAACTCTAATGCCTAGAAAACAAAAGAAAAAAAAAACACCATGAAAAAGATTATTTAATAAGTTAATATTTAAAAAAGTTGGTTACAGAATAATTTTTACATTGTAATACAATTATAACTGGTTAGCTGAATTGCAGAGGGGAAGAGAAATTCTGTAGCTAAAACACTCTGCTGCCACCTGGTGGAACTTTACTAATAATTTGTTTCCACTGATGAATGTATGTGTTTTACAAGAAAGATGTAGTATATATATATATATCGAGACAATATTTACACAAGGTAAACTTTTTATGCTGAATTAGCTCTGATGTAACAAGCTAAATTAGTTTTAGGTTTTACCTTTAAGGTGGAGCCCTTGGGGCCAATCAGCCGCTGCCTCCGCTTCACAAACCGCTCTCTGTTCCTCACCATAGTGCCGATTTTTATTATGTCACAGGCCACATCATCTTGTAATATGCGGACAGCCTGGAAACAAGCAGGATGACAGTGGAAGGTAATCCGTGTTTTCAGAGGGTGGTACAGGTTAGGGACTGTGTGAACCAGGTAGGTTGTGATAAACAGAGCAGAGGCCTTTACCTGCTCAAATGGGACGCTTCTTGCCAGCAGCTTAATGAGGTCTCTGGCTTTCAAAATGGCATACGGATCGAATGTCTTCTTGGTGGTGCTGACGGTGACACTTCCCTCGATCAGGTCCAGAGAAGCTTTGATGTGCTGAAAGAAACAAGATTTAGCAACATTTGGGAATGGGCTGAAAACCCGGGCCCTGAAGCAATACCAATATGACTAATGAACAGGCTTCTGATGAAACCTATAAGCAGGGGTGTCCAAAGTCGGTCCTCGAGGGCCGGCATCCTGCATGTTTTAGTTCTTCCCCTAGTGGTAGTAACAACCTCCTGAGCAAGTGAATGTTCTCCTTAAGCCTTCTAACGAGCCATCGTTTGATGCAGGTGTACTAAACCAGGGAGAAAACTAAAACATGCAGGATGCCGGCCACTCGAAGACCGACTTTGGATACCCCTGCCTATAAGACTTGAGCTTATTTTTATAATTTATTAAAAATAAAATTGTCCCAATTCCAATCCATGATCTCAGCTGTTCACGCTAAAGCCAACACATTTAATTTCAATCTGGAGTTAATATATTTTTAAATTGACTCTTTGTAGCAAAAGACAAAGCACTATTAGGTGTATGGTCACCATGTTTTTGGCAATACAGTGCAAAAATAAAAACTTCACACAAAAGTAAGATATTTCCATTAGTCATCTTGGAAGTTAAAATTTTCATTGAATATCCAATAAAAGCTCTGAAAAATGTAAATCGGTGGGATGACTGCATGTACATACCAGGTCTCCCAGAGCTTTCTCCACCAGCGGCCAGCACTCTTTCAGGTAAGCTTCCCTGTATTTGGGGAACAACGTGGCGAAGCTGCTCTCCTCCAGCAGCCCGCGGGGGTTGTCCTCTCTGGTGAACGCCGGCTCCTTCCACCCATCAGGAACAGTCAGGAGTTCAGATTCATCCACTGCGAGGCACACAAGAAATCACATTCAGTGAAAGTATGTCACTACAAGTGACAAAAAGATTTTTAAAGCTTGATACAAATTGCGCATCAGCCAATCACAACAACTCCATGCATTTCGGCATCTAAACACCTCGTCAAAGGTTCACCTAATAAAGTTACGAGTGTCGATGGAGTCCATTATATTTAAATCCTGTCAGAGGATCTGTAACAGACTTCTAGATTTTTTAATGAGTTTCATTGTCGCATTGTTAACTTTATGATACAATATGTAAACAGTTAACAGCACAGACAGAGCGAAGTCATTTCGTAAACCGACTGGAGTGGATTACAGCGTGTGCATCATGATGGGTAACGAATACGTCAACAAATTTGGAATAAAAATGTCTTCCGTAAACTTTTTTTTTTTTTTTGCTCCCTGCATTAGCAGCTAACAATCTGGAACTCTGTAGGATCCAGAACTTACCTTGAACTTTGGCCTTTTTAGGGCTTTTAGCTGTTTGGGCTCCACTCATGCCGTCTTTAGCGGTGGAGGCCGCCATTGTTGAGAAACGGCGGAAGTGACGCAAATATTTGCTTCTTCCTGTAAACGTAACTGTTTACAGGAAGGACTGTTCATATTCATATTTCTAAATATAAAACGGAGATGTGTAACTTGACTGCCTTTTTTATATAAAAAGAATGCGTTATTTAAAAGAAAAAAAAAGACTTGGTTGTATATATAATAAAATGCGGATTTAACTGCGTTTTTATTTTTAATAATTGAAAAATAATTACGTTAATTAGCTATTTTTTTCATTAGCATTGCCGCACCGCTCACCATAGTAGCAAATTGTTTTTTTTTTTATCAACTATGCATACTTACAGTATATAACATGAAAATATAAAACAAAAATTAGATTAAAGAGAATTGTCTATCGTCTTCATAAGGAGGTTATGGTTTTTACTTCAGTTTCAGAGTAAAGATCCCAGAACAGAAATTCAGACATTTAAAAGTAATTCAACTTCAAATAAACATTTTTCTGGCTTTTGTCTTATGTATTAATCAGACTTTTTTTTTTTTTACCCTTTATGAATCCTTACACTTTACTCCATTTTGTAAACTTTGGAGGTTTTTCCTTGACCAGTCACAGTGTGACAAGTATTTGAAAAATAAAAGACCTTTAAAATCACTGCTGTCTATTTTTCCTCCATTTTAAACTTCAATAATTCACCAGCATGGAAAAACATCAGGACATTTGGGTAGACCGCAGCAATTAAAAATTTGGCATTTTCTATTAACTATGTTTTGTTTCTGTAACCCGCCTGTCCCCTCAAACAGCTTTCAGATAACAGTTAATGGCTTTGATCTGCGGGGGAGCAGTTTCCATGGTCACACCAACACAAAAAGGTCTCAGAAGTGATTTCAAGCTGTTTATTGAAGCCGTAGCTTCTCATAGTACATCATCACTGCCTTAATGGCACTCAGTGAGAGCACAGAGATTCCTAAAAAGCTTATTAATGCAGCAATGATAACAATCACGCTCATGTGCTCTGCCCCTGAAAGAGAGAGAAATAAGTTTACCCGAAACACAGAACATTAGGAACATTTATTGTAAGTATGATTTGCTAATTAAAATGTGTTCATTTGAATGAAACAAACAAAGAAAAAAACAAAAACTACAAATTACATCAGGTGATCTTGTTGAAGTTTGTGCCATAATTCATTATGCTAATCTGAGGCGGTAGACTCACAGTCGGACGGATGGCTGGACTTCACCCTCATGTTGACCGTCAGCGGTCCAGCAGACACAACTGCAGCTCGTTTCTCCTGTCTGTCCGTCTGGCCAGCCGACCTTTTTGGGCGCAACTGGATGCTGCAGTTCTGCAATTAAATAAGGGTCAGCTAGTTTCTTTTAAAGCAAGGGCACAACATATAAAAAGTTAAAGCTTGTAAATCTTCTCCCATTTCACAGAAATAAAAGGAAAAAAAATTCCTTGGATGATCGGAAAACGTAAAAGAAATTAACAGACATTTGTCATACAGCATTAGAAGAATAATTTCTTCATAAACTGATTTTAAAACCAACTAAAATAAAAACAAATTTGGTTTTAATATGATTATCCTAAAGAAAAAAATTAGTCAGTTTGATATCTTCAGGATCAAATATTTGGCTTGAATAAATATCCAGGAAGTTGTGGCTTGCATATAGATATGGGCCAATTCCCAGTACGAATGTATGGAAAGATTTTAAATAACTGTGCTTTCAAAGCTGCCAACATGTTTGACATACTCCTCTTACAGTTTATCCTCTTAATGATGCTAAAGAATATGTTGCAAACTGACAACATACCAGCTGTGTCTTGGTACTGAGGTTTGAAATTCAAAGCTCAGACTCAGAGGTCAATTGTTTGATTTGATCACCACCAAGGTTTTAATACAAGGCTAAGTAAAACCCAGGATGTGGACAGATTAATCTGGATTTGAAGATGCCTTACAGTTGATCATAGTTCATTATTAGAGTGCATTTTATATGAACCAGGGCAAAGCTCTACACTCAGTGGATCTGATGCCATTATCTGCACAGTCTTACCTGAGTGCAGTCTTCCTTATGCCCACATATGTTGGTCAGGCAGTGGAAATAGAGCGGTAGGCCTTTGGGCATGTGGAACATCTGGATGGAAAACCTGCTCCTCTGTGCCAGGCCGTTAGCAGAGAGCCACTGGAATGTGTTGTCAGTGGGACAGCTGAAGGGAAGCGGTGGAACAAACAGTCTCCTTAAAATCTACAGTAAATATTTAAAAACACTATACACGAGGTAACCTTAAATAAAACTTATAGTGCCTCGCAAAAGTATTTATACCAGTTTGTGTTTGGAATGTAAAACTGTTCAAATTTAAAAGTATTTGGTTGGATTTCTTTTTTAATAATTTATGTAATGGGACCAAGACAAATTAGTGCACAACTGAGGTACATGCTGATGATGCATTATCAAATTTTTAAGAAGCGGGCCATGCTTTTGTCACCTAAATAAATTCTGGTGTAACCAACTGTGTAGAATGCAATCTCACTGTATAATCGAGCTGTTCTGTGAAGGAGTCAAAGTGTTAGTTAGATAAACACCAAGCAGGCCAGGGAAAAAGTTGTAGAGAAATTTAAAGTAGGATTAGCTAATAAAAGGTTGTCCAAAACTTAACATCTTACAGAGAACCGTTTACTATCTGAAGATGGAAAAGCACATGTGAACCTTCAAGGGAAGGCTTTACACCTCAAGTGTCAGGCTGGGAAAAGAGAAAATTAATCAGAGGCAGCAAAGAGGAAAAACCAACACTGAACATTTTGGGATACAAACAGAGCTCCGTGTCTGGAAGGAAACCAGTGACCCTCCTCACTGTCCTGCTGTGTGGAGGCTTTTCTTCAGATCTGAGTTTGAACGATGTTGTAGAGACTAATGAGCAAAAATGTCAGCCTCCATATGTAGCAACCTGCAGTCTTGTCAGTGACACAGCAGTACTCCACCAGCCACTACAGCAGCGCTAGGATGAGGTGGCGTTTTGGCCGTATCAAAATTGGTTTGGATACAGATAATTTTTAGATTTCCAAATGAAAACAGAAGAAAAAGAAGAAAATAAGAAAAACATACCCATCTTCAAGAAAGACAGCCTGGACTGCGTCTTGTGGATCGGTGCCCTCGGTGGCCCAGCAGGACTCCACCTGCAGCAGCATATCCGAGGCAAATGAGCGGTTGGTCTGCAGAGCCACCTGGAAGTACAAGGTGTCCTCGTGTCCCAGCTCTATGGGATCTGCGTAAACACGGCTGTAAGACTCGTCCTTAAACAAGTGCATGGTCAGACCCAGCAGTACCGATGAGTTAAACTCTACCAGGGAGAGTGAGGACAACCTGAAACCAAAACAGCACACCCAAACTCATCTATTCCAACTGATTTCATCTTATAAAATTAGGAAAGCACTAGGATGTGTTCCTCACCATTCCATGCTTGCAACGACTTGAGCATTTCGGACATAGTGTCGAGGGTAGATGCACTTCCAGACAACCTTGAGATCTCGCCGGCTGATTGTATGCTCTTTACTCAAACTGATGCTCAGAGTATTTTGGAGCACGATGTGGGTTTTATTCCCCTGGATACACACACGCACACACACTTCTATGCAAACAATTTAAAAACATCCCCCAAAAAAGCAGCAAGTGTCAATGACATTTTCCAACATTGAACAATAAAATGAAGTAAATTTGAAAACAAATGCAGTGGCTAAAGCAGCATTTTCTTCTGAAATGCAAGTTAGTTTGACCTCTTTCTCCAATCCACACCCTGGTGGATGCCGCGAGGTGTTGAAGTAGTACACAACCTCCGTCTCATTCACTGGACACCGGCCGTCATTCAGTTTGACCTCAAGCTTTCCCCCAAACAGAGAGGTCAGGTAGGCTTTTGCTATTCCACCTGTTATAACTCTCTGCAGACACTGGCTGAAAAGTCCTTTATCTGTTTGAGACAAGAGATGTTGCATTTTTTAGCAGGACTTTTACATGCATTTTATTTTTTTGTGGATGTCAGTTCAACAAGAAACCGGTCAGAGCTCTGAACTGTACAATCTGTAATATATTCAGCAGTTAACAGTGTTCAGACTGACAGGTAAGTCAAAGGTTTTCCACCAGTGTATAATCTTTATTGCAACACCATGGACTTGACATTGCATAGGAAACCTTCCTAGATTGATGGATAGCAACAATTATTCCTCTGTTGAAACTTGTTTAATCCAGAACTGCAAAGTGCCAAAAATCCTGTGTGATCTTTTTATCAGGACTTTAAACTATCCAATATAAATAACTGTCATGAGTTAAACCTTCCCTTTAAATATCAGTCAAGAGTGGGACCCATTTCAAATGAAAAGCAAAGTGTTTTTACAAAAACATCAAGAGTGCCGCTTTGTACCTTTGCAGACTGGATGTGAAGCTGCAGGTAGATGTAGAAAAGAGCCGACGTCATAGTAACCGTCCTGGCAGACACACCTGTATGAGCCCAGAGTGTTGACGCACATAGAATTACGGGGACAGAAAGGTTGCATGGATGCACACAAGTCTGAACCTGAAAATACAAAGAAAGCCTCAAAAATTGGTTTGACTGAGAATAACGTATTGTACATGAGACCAAGGTAAGCACTATGACATCACTTACCATCCCAGTAAATAACTCCGTTCTCTACACTGATGTCAGACATGTTAAGAGAGCTAATGTGTCTGAGCTGGTCGTCAACTGGTAGGTCGACGTTTTTTGTGTTAGATGCATCAAAGGACCTAAAAACAACTGCTGTCCTTGCTGGCTCATCTGCAGGTCCCAGAAAATCCAGCTCAATGCGGGCTGGCCGCTCATAGTCCTTCAGCAGTTCCTCCAGCTTAAAGGACACAGATAATCTTTCAATTATGGCAGAACCATTTTAGTTTGTTGCATATGTATGAAAAATGCTGCTTAAATTAAAGTGATCTTGTGTCTTGTATGCAATGATTTATAAAACTATAAAGTTCCTTGCCAATGTATTAAGAACCTTTAAACTTTTATTTTTAGCATATATAGACAGATATAGCACTTTTCAGATTTCAGTTTATAAAAAAAAAGATTTAAAAACTACATTTCATTTGGTTTCCACTTCATGAACTTGTACTTTGTGTTGGTCTATCAAAATCTTATTAAAACACATTGAAGCTTAATTTTGAGCAGTTTAGAAACATGATAAAGTTTAAGAGGTATGAATAATTTATGATCAATACTATCAAAACCGATATCCAAAAGTTATTTACAAGTCTATTGGTTGTGTAACATGTAAATATCTAACAAGGCATCACCTCAACAACATATTTGACCATAGTAAATTTAAATATAACACACAAACCTGTTTTGTATATATTCCAAGTTACACATTTGTCTCACCTTAGTCTTTAGAATCTGATCCAGCTTAGCTCTAGATTCTGATGGGTCATTCTGTTGATCATGAGGCAGAGACCAGGGAACGACCATCCTAAGACCAATGTTGTTTAAATCAAACTGCAGCTCTACAAAAAAGGCCCAATGTAGAAAGTTAGCTTTTGTTTCAAAACACAAAGTCTACCTCAAGAAGGTTGATGACACCTACAACTGACCATTATTGTGAGGGGATTCAATGGCCCTCACATCAATCTCGAACGTTGAATTGACTCCTTCAAAACCCAAACGGGACGGTTCAGGCTCCCACAGGCCGTTGCACTCCTCCCATATGTCCAGAATGTAGGACTTTCCTGCCTCCAGATCTGGAAGAGGCAACTCGTTGTTGAACACACGGCTGCTCTCGATGAGGGAGCTGTTCTCCAGGGAGAGCTTGTATATGTAAGCTACTGCCTGCTGATTAGGGAGGCTAGGTGTCCACACAACTGTGGAATCACTGGCACGAAACCTGAGCTCGGACACACCGCCAGGACCTGATTATTTACAACAAACAAGAATAACAAAATCGCAAAAAGTGAGTTGTGTCACCCGATTATAGAGGGTGGGAATACAATAGAAAGTCAGATGCTCAGATTTGTGTTACCTGTGTGAGCTGTGATTGTCCTGACACTCATGACAACGTTGTCACCACACACCGCCGCCACCTTGGCTTGGTACTTCTGGCATGGCAGAAGCCCAGCCACAGTGTGCATGGTCAAGAGTGTGGTGCCCTTCAGCACCCCCTCATGGTAAACTCTAAACGTGGAGATGGACGAGGTGTTCTTTACCTCCCAGCTTAGAGTGTAATTGTTGGGCGCAAACGAAGTCTGGTGCAAGAAGTAAATGTTGGAGAAATCTGGCAAGAAGACAGATCAGGTTTTCTGACATCAAAATCATAACTTTTATGGAGAACTTTAAACAATACTGATTTTTAAAATGAAAAACCTAGCATTTCCCTAGAAAGTAAGAGATTGGTGACAGTTGTTGAGTTGATGTATAAAACAATCCTAAACACACTGCCAAAGCTATAATGGTAAGGTTTAGATCAAAGTATATCAATATACATGATCTGGTTAAATGTCAGACTTACCAGAGTTTCCTTCATTCAGGACCATTCTGCTGTAGCGCGACTCCAACCCCAACTGGCAAACAGTCTGCAGGCCAAACTTCAGCCTGACACAGGGTTGCAGGTCGGACAGCGTGAACGTGAAGCTGTCGTCTGTCATCCACAACTCTGTCTCCTCTATGACATGGTCCGTACCATTAAGGTAGAAGATCGTGAGGAGGAAAACCGAGTACTTCAGGTTTTCAGGGCAATCCCACGCCAAGGATATACTGCTGCTGCTCCACGACTTTACTTCGAAATACTTTGGAACATCTGGGTCTAGTGGAGGCGGGGAAAATTTTATGAGCCTGAAATTCCTCAACTTGCATATTAAAATACTGTTTTCAACTGCAAGGTCTACATGTTCATACCTGAAATAGTAGAGAGGCATGTGAAAGAGTAGGTGTCTGCAATCTCCACACAGACCATGTAGCGGGTGCAGGGGTCCAAGGCGGTGAAGCGGTAGTGGTCCAGGGTGGTGTTGTCCTCAAAGAAGGGGTTGTAGGATCCCATTTCAGTGTGGTAAAGGGTCACCATGTGAGAGGGGACATCTTCTGGATTGTTCACCAACCAGGACACCAGTAACATGAAGGGACTCCTGGTCTCCAGTTTGATGGGGAAGCGCAATGTATGACCTCAGAGGAGAGAAAATGTTCATTCAAGTGGTTGGCATGCAGAGGTGACATCTAAACTTTTTCACCCCAAAAGCCTACTTTATCGCAAAATGTGAAAAACTTCAAGAGGTATTAATATTTGTGAATCATTTTATAAGCTCAACTTTCAAGTCATCATCCTCAAAGTGTTAGTGAAAATTTCTTCATACCAACAGCGAGGAAGAAGTTCTCATCCTGGTGGAGGAACATTATGCCACTTTCACAAGCAAACACCTCAGTAGGTTCAAGCAACTCCAGGAAGCCCTGAAGAACAAATACGCAAGTAAATTTTGTCCCAATGGAAGCAGTGTATAACACTGTAACAATGACATTCATCTTTGAACAAAAGTAAGCTTAAATATATGTTAGCAATACCTTGGTCACATTTGCTGGCTGCTCTAAGGGTTTGTGTTTGCCTGTGATTTTGATCATCTTTGTACCTTAGGGTGAAATTGAGAAGGTTCTTACAGGGTACAACTAATTGATAAAAACACACACACACTTTGGCACTTTGGTTCTTACGTGGGCTGATTGTTAGGGTCCATCTCTGAGTAAAGCCTCCATACTGCAATGCAACTTTGTTTTCTACAACTGGAGACACTGTTACAGAGGAAACTCGCCCTGCTTTTCTCATTAGGTTCAGTGAAGTGCCGTTGAGCCACAAGTTTCCATTTTGCCTGAAAGAACAAAAATACTTTAAAAACAAGTCTTTATACTTTGAAGCAATAATTGTTTCCTTTACAATTCATTTAAAATAAACTTCTGATTTCTTTACATATCCTATTCCAAATACAAAGAATGTTTAAGATGTATAATAGTAAAATTATTTTTCAGGAACTTTGGCTAGATGAAGCTTTAGCTTTGATTCATACTAGCAAAACTATCAAGCATAATTAAATTATAACTACACAATATGATAATTCAGAAATGGTTTAATAGTTGTTGGTCCAACAATTTTAAAGATAAGATGAAATGTGCAAAACATTGTCAATTAATTATAAAGAGGGTTTCAGTGATTATGTAAAGCTAAACATGACGTTTCCCATTGATTTTTAGAAAAGAATACCACTTTAAGCAAACATAATTTATGCTAAATGTAAATAAATTACTGTTTATCAAAAGTGATGAAGCTAAAAGTTGAGAGATCCCCATCTCATTTTCAAATCTATAATTAAGTTCTAGGTTGAATGACAAAAACTCCCAGCAGTAGGAATATAGGCATGTAACAGTAGAAAATATGTACTAAATATATCTTAGAAATTCTATGCAACAACTTTGTTTTTTATGTTCAGTAGTTTAGTTGCATAAAAAGTCTACTTCAATCCAAATAGGATGGGCCCAACATCTTCTAAATCCAGCCCTGTTTTGTGACATTTAGGAAACGAAAAAATATAAGAAACCTCCTTGTGACGTTTTCACTGCGGATATTTCAACAGCAGTTAAAAGCAACAGCTGAACTGTCACGAGACTGACAAAAGACAACGTTAAAAAAAAAGAAAGACCGGTGAGTGCATGTTTTTACTACGCTATTTATTTGCTACCGAAATTCCGCTACTCGTTATTTTGTGATAGCGTTATATTTTAATTTATGGCCTATAGTTGGGGAGAATAAAGCTCGTAACAAAATACTACATAGGAGCACGAGAGCGCTGCTGGCCGACAGTTACTTTTACTGCTGCGTCATAAGTATTTCAGCAGCTAGGAGTTTTACTACAGGTACATTTCTGGTTATTTTTTTTTTACCCATTTAAAGCGTCCTCCGTGTCCAGCCAACAAAGTGACAATAGCATGTCGTAGCACCTTCCTGTATTTAAATAAATGTAAACATTTACCAAGTTATCGTACACATAATTGAACAGAAGAGAGTAGGCCCATACTTACCAAACGAATGAGGCACTAATATGAAAAATATAAAGGAAAATTCCAACGAGTTCCTAAAAGCATTAAAATACATATTAAATAACATAATTAGGCGATGTTTTGGTATTTAAGCTCGCTCTGAATATGAATTTCCTTACATTTTCTTTCTTTTCCGAGTATTTACCAAACTGAGAAGCAGGAAAGGACAGACAGGCTGTTAATAAGAGGCAGGTGTGCAGAGCTATTCCTCACCTGCTCAGGTTTTCTGACGTCACAAAAAATGTTTGAGGAAAAAAAAGGAAAAAGGAAATATATTAACGGAACGGTTCTTTGTACTGCTGTAAATGTCGTTCATAAAAACAACTTTTAATTATAGCCTACGATTTTTTTTTAACTTTGTTTTTTGTTTGATTTGGGGTGTTTGCGGTTTTGTGGCATTATTGGTCATTATTATTGTTTAAATATCAGTAAATTAATTGATATAAATCAATATAAAAATTGTAAATATAAAAAAAATGTCACCAAAAAAATCTTCAGCAATTTTCTATAAAAAAGTCTGAATCGTCAAAAATTTTCTAGAAAAT
Organism: Poecilia formosa; assembly: GCF_000485575.1. Classification (NCBI taxonomy): domain Eukaryota; kingdom Metazoa; phylum Chordata; class Actinopteri; order Cyprinodontiformes; family Poeciliidae; genus Poecilia; species Poecilia formosa. Next base: position 41,361 of record NW_006800216.1, read on the forward strand.
CTAAAAATTTCAGATTAAGCTCAGAAATTTTCTAGAAAAAAGTAGAAATGTCTTGAGTTTCAAAAGTTGAAATTTTTTGACCTTTGAAACTCAGAAAACATCCAAAAGTCAAAAACCTTTGCCTTTTGAAATGCAGAAATGTTCATGGTTTTTTTCTAGAAAATTTCTGAGATTAATCTCAAAACTTCTGAGTTTTTTTTTTTTTTCCATCTACAATGGCCCTAATAGATTGTCATAAGCTCTTTGTATAAAGTGCAATAAAGAGTGAAGGTGTAACATGACAAAATGAGAATAAGTTTAAACACTTTGAATGTTTTTGTTTATTTGCAAATGACACCTTTTCCTTTCTTCATACAGATGACCCCATGGTGACCCTCCAGTTTTGTGTTGTGCTGCAGGAGACCGATAGATGGCACTGTGTACTTTACTGCAATTTCACTTAAAGCTACACTAAAGGAATCCCCCCACACTGAAAAAGATATCTATAAAATAAAACGAACAGAAACAGAAATGGCTTTTAATAAACTTCCAAACCTTGTTTTGTCATCCATAAGTCCAGAATATTCCCTTTACCTTGGTTGTATGACTGTGATTAGCCTGGATTAAGTAAATGAAAGGCCAGTGGTCTTCCATTAGTGGTCTTGGATTCCATTTGTTAAGAGTTAATTCAGCAGTCAGAGAAGGCACCTTTTGTCTAAAACAGAACCAGGCAAATTATAGTCACGCGCCGCCTGAGAAGAACTCGAGGATCGCCTCTGCCTCATCTCATAATTCAAGTCAAACCATGATCTAAGCAGCGAGCCATCCAGAGCTATAAGAAGCTCCGTGGTGCGATTATGGAGAGCCAGCAGCGTCTGCTGCTGCTGCTGCTGACTGCAGTTACTTTAAGGCCTTGCCCTGGAGAGCCGAGGGGAAATGATGATGGCGTCGACCCCATCGGCCTTCTGAGAAATATTTATGGCGGGCTGCTGGTGAGGGCTGAGCCGTTCGTCAGGGACTCTGAGCTTAAAGAGCTGAGGCGCCCAGCGGACCCTGCAGTCACACAGCAAACTGAGGGCAGAGCCGGCGCCGACGGGCCAGTGGCGTTTACCAAAAACGGGCAGATCAAGGGCGTTACTGTGGATAAGGCCCACGTATTCTACGGGGTGCGCTATGCAGACCCTCCAGTTGGTGCCTACCGCTGGAAACCCCCGAGACCTGTGAGCCCGTGGCCTGGGGTCTATGATGCGTCGTTCCCTCGGCCAGCGTGCATGCAGGTCTGCAGTGGATCCAACTCCTCGGAGTGTCCTAAGAAGGTGAGAAACGCAAACATTTTTTGTTCACTGCTGGGGAGCTTTTGTGGGGTTTTAGTATCTAAATGCGTTTTTCATATTCTGAATTTTTTGAAATTGTTTTTGCTAATTTACATATTTACATTAATTTTATTGGTGGTATATGCAAGTTAGCGGAAAAAAAATGTAAAAAATGTACAGTAAGAAAATTTTTCAAAACTTTTTCCTTATAAAAATCTGCAGTGTGGCACACATTTGTATTCAGATCTCTTTATTTCCCCCAGGTGTGTAAATCTAAGAACCTCCTCAACATGTTTCAGTTTGATTCAAAAATACTTTATTGATCCTAAAAGGAAAGTAAATGTTGTTATATACCATAATTCAAAGTTCTTCAAAAGGTGTGGTAGATTGATGGCTGTGGGCAGGTAGGATGTCCTGTAGCAGTCTGTATTACAGCACATTTGAAGAATCCTCTGACTGAAGCCACATCATTTTTTTAAATGAAGATGATGAAGATGCTCAGTGTTGTCCATCAATATAGTACATAATGTAATATAAATTAACAGTATACACAAAGTTTGCTGTAAAATGTAATGTAATATTTACTATGTATTTATAGCAAATATTTTACAAGAGGCATAAGAGCTAGAAAAAAAACTACAAGAAGAAAGACGGAAAAAGTAGGAAGAAAGAGTGGACAGAAGGAATACATGTGAATTTGTGTTTATTTTAAAGTGCAGTCATTTGCTAGCATAGCAAGAGCTAAATGACCTGCGTCCCCAACAGGTCAGCGAGGACTGCCTCTACCTCAACATCTTTGTGCCTCTGGATCTCAACTTCACCTCCCCTCTGTGGCGCCCCCTGCCTGTCATGGTGTGGATCCACGGGGGCGACTTCATAGCTGGCTCGGCCTCCAAGCCTGTGTATGACGGACGCTTCATCAGCAACTTCACTCGCACGGTTGTTGTGAACGTGGAGTACCGGCTAGGTGAGAAAAACTGGTGGTGTTTTAGCACAAAATGTTTCTCCAGAAAGGTGCAACACTGTGTGAGCGACAGAAAGCAGGAGAAATGAGTGTTTAATTGGATTAAATGGTGTTCCAGCAGGCTGGAAATGGGGACATGTGATTGGTGCTTTGGAATTCAGAGGAAGTGAGCGTCTTGCCTAAGTTGATTGTGTTGTTTTTTTTTTGTTTTGTTTTTTTGTTTGCTGATGATGCGAACTGGTCTCTGGTGGAAGGGGCATTTGGATTCCTGGTGTCGGGTAAAGATCCTCTGTCCTCCGCTACGGGGAATTACGGGATCCTGGACCAGCAGGCGGCGCTCTTCTGGGTGCAGCAGAACATCGCAGCATTTGGGGGCGACCCCAGCAAGGCAAGCAAAAATGCACACGAGCACACATCAATGGCTGCGTTGGATAGCCTTCCAACATAAAATATTCGCAACATTTAGTGCACTGGAATGCAGCAAGTGGTTTGTGGGTGGTAAGTCATCAACAAAACACTTGTCTTTTCCAGCAGCCATTGTACAGCAGTAAGACCAGCTGACCAAACGTGCTGGAGCTCCACTAGGGTTGCTAGGTGACAGTGTGGCTTAAAAGTTGGGAGTTTTCCAACTTGTTTTCCAGACATCATAAAAACATCTAGATTGTTTTTTTTTTCCAGCATTTGGGTTGTTTTTTTAGAAGCAGTTGAACAAAGACGTTCAAAACATGAACTTTGCATAATAGGTCCCCGTTAAAAAACAAATACCCTCTCAAAATCTGAAATTGGCTGAAAACTAAACACAGCATATACATTTGTTGCGGATTTTCTTATCCCTATAACAGTCTCGCCTCTTTTTGTGGTTAAGGTTACGATATTTGGAGAGAGTGCCGGCGCTCAGTCAGTGAGTCTTCACTTGATGATCCACAGCAGCAAACCTCTGTTTAAACAGTCCGTCCTGCAGAGCCTGCCCTTTTCCATTCCACTCAAGACCAGGTAGGAAACAAACATCTCGAGGTGCTCTAAAAACAGAATCTCATGCCTTCGCACTCGCTCAAAGGACTCCACGTTGCACCTAGCCCTCTCGGCGTCTTTGGCACGCCTTCGGATAACTTCAAGCTGCGGACTAATTTAGTTTGTTTTTTCCCCCCCATCTCTTTCCCAGACACGACGCCCTGAGGCTGGGGAAAGACTTCGCTAAAGAGACCAACTGCTCGGCGAGCGACTTTGTCTGCCTGCTGTCTCTCGCTCCGCAGGCCGTCCTGGCTGCACAGATGAAAACAAGTAGGGCGCCACAAACCCCCACCCACCCACCACCCGAATTTAGAGCTGCCCACACACTTACATAAGTCAGACAGCAGGACGCGGCTTGTCTATCTGGGAAGATGATGAAAAGCTTTTATTTATCTTGAGTTAGAGGAAGACAAAATGGGTTAAAGCGAACTTTTAGCCCCTAAAGGAGCTGTTTGATGGGTTTTACTGCCTCACAGCAGAAAATGAATGTCATCTATCTAAGGTTGGCAGGTTTATTGATCAGTATCTTTAAATCCGGGATTCTGCTCTGAGAGTTGGTTTTCACTTTTACTTTATACTAAAAAAAAATAGAGAGAAAACTCTCCTTTTTATTAGCCACTTTAACTGTTTTTTCCAAATTCATAACCACGCAAGTGTTGCTGGGGTCTTTGTAAAAACATGTTTCTTGTTATATCAGCTATCTTGTTCTATTTATTTGGAAATGCAGAGAGTTCTGAAATAGCTGATGATTAGTTGATTATTTTTGGAGGGTCAAAATGTCAATATTGTGGTAGTTCAATGATAATACGTGGAAGATTTTAGTAGAACGGGAAAATATGCAGCATAAGTCATGAGATTGTTATGAGCAAAGTGGTAAGTTGAACCATTTGTTTTATTGTTGATGTAGCTTAAAAGAGGCTGTAAGAAAACATCTTTAAAACCCAGTTAACTCATACGCAGCCATCTGATTGGTTGGTCAGACGTCCAATCAGACCAGTAGATTTGTCATTGTTTATTTAATTTGTCAGTAGCGAATAAATATTGGTGAATAGTAATGAACTTGATTGATTTTGGCAATCAGGTTTCTCCAAGAAATATTTTGTCTTTGGTTCAATATGTAATAATTATCAGTTCCTGCTAAGATTGGGTGATAAATCAATATTATCAATTAAATTTTTTGTGTGGAAAATCAAGATTTATTTTCTGCCCGTGTACTCGTTGGGCTTCCGTAGGTTCAGAGTGATGAAAGCAGCCATCTTTTTTTCTTTTTTTTTTTTTACAGGCATGTCGTACAGTTTATAATCAATGGGATTTGGTATTATAAAAGCAAGTTTTGGGAGATATTTTCTGTCATTTCTCATTTCAAAATCAAGAAAATAAATTGAATGAAATTGGAAATCAAATTTGGTATGAAAAATAAATCAGATTTTATTTTCGCCCAACTATACCTCCTGCTAATAAAAATAATCTCTTGTCTTTAATTCAGAACAGTAATGTAATTAGTTAGCTTAATGTGCCTTATCTTTAAGCTCCTTCCTCCGTTTTGAAAAGCTCACTTCCAAATCACTATGATGTTCTTTCCGTTCGCAGGCTCCAAGGTCGTGAACCCGTTCAGGTTCCTGGAGGTTTTCGAGACGTGGGGCCCGCACATCGACGGACAGCTGATTACAGAGCAGGCCATCACCGCCTTCCAGAAGGGCAACTGGCAAAAAGAGAAGGCGTTGCTGCTCGGTGAGACAACAACAGCAGCAGCAAATTCTAATGTCTTATTATTTTTCATCCTGCTTCCTACTGGACTCCCACAGGTCCTCATTAAAAATCCGTCGATTGCAAGGAACTCTAAAGTCGGTGATATTCTTTTGGAGCGACAGCGCCGCAACGTTTGTTCCTTTGGACTGTTTTCTGCCCCGCAGGAACGACCTCTGAAGAAGGAGTGCTGTTCGTTTACGGCGTCTTCGCCAAGCCGGTGTCTGTTGTGGAGGCCACCGTGTACATCGCAGCCATCTTTAAGCAGCACTCTCTGAAGATCCTCCACAAATACCTGCCACTCTACAAGGAGGCTGACCGCAGAAACATGCTGACACAGGTAGATGAAGCTCAGCTAAATCCTCTCCTTTAGCCGGGTTCAGTAGGAAACTGGCACACTTAGAGAAACCTAACAGATTTAACACTGTCAAACAAACCTAATTATTTGAAAAACCTGTTCACCTCCTTGCCTGTAGTGGCGCTGCACCACTGAAGGAAACAACACAAACACCTTGTTGGATTTCTACCTCTTTTAGAAATCCTATAAGAGGTTGTAGGATTTCTCCATCAGCCATTTCTCTAGCTAATATTTGACTCTCGTTTGTTTTTGCTGTATTTACCCAGAATGCCCTGCGCTGTAATCTGCTTCCTACTTTTGGAGTGGTCTCTGGTCCACTTGCATCCATATGTACATTCGAACCACACCAAAGTTCACTTCAACCAAACCAAAACCTCGGTAATTAGGCGGACCAGAGTTCAAGTGTTTTGCTCCACATCAGAGTTTGGTTGCGTATTCACACCTCCCCAAATAAACCAAACTTTCTAGGTAAAGAGCCTGGAGTTGGATTAAAGCGGCCTAAACGGGGCTGATGTGAACGAACCCTTAGAAACTCTTGGAACCACAAAGAAACCAGCAGAATGAAAACATAAAAACATGCTGAACTGTGCCTTGCAAATGTTTAAATGTCTTGAAAATCTTTGCATTTTAATCCCAAACGTCAGTGTATTGGGATTTTATACAACCCAAAGTGATGCAGGCTGATTGTGTCACAGCACATGGTGAACCTCCATCCCCGTCTTCTTCCTGAGAAGAAAAAAACAGTGATCAGTTGTTCTCGCTTGCTGCTAAAGTAAAAACTTACAGCATTCTCCAGCAGTCAGCAGTTCAGACTGTCTGAAAATGGCCTGCAGTGGGCGCTGTAGCTCCAGCTTCGCCGCTCCACCATCTCTAACCTTGAGTGACAGGCTGTGCTTTTCCCCCCTCTCCATCATTTGCATGGATGAAGCACGCAGACCACCTGAAGCCAGGACGGTTGTCTGCTTAAGATGCAACCCTGACTGCTGCGCTAAACAGAGACTCCATTCTCATGCGGGTCCTTGATGACGGGTGGGATCAGCTGGGGAATCACAGATCAAGACCGAGGCCTCACCAGAAGAGGAAGCACTCACTGTCACTACCAGAGGAGAGTTGGATAAAGAGACAGCGTTTCAGAAACGTCCAAAGTCTGTGAAATTAGCAGCTTTTATTCAAGTATTTTCAACTCAGATTATTTATGTCATAGATTGCACAGCAAAATATCCAAATTCTTTAGCAATCACCCTTTTTTGATTGGTCAGACGTTTTAAGAACAGATTTTTATTTTGCTTTCATTAGGCGTACAAATAAATAAAATCAACCAAAAACAAAAGCACTCAATCTGTGTGTAATGTAGCGACTTAATGAGTTTCACTTTTTGAACGGAATTAATGAAACGTGTTGTATCTATTCCAATTTATTGAGATGTACTTGTTATTCTAGATTTACAATCAGAAGTCTAGACTGCGACACAAACATTGAGTTTTGCCATTTCGTCATTTTTAAATAATAGTGCGCTGGAAAAGAATTCAAAATATTTGATCCAAGTCAATTACCTTAACAAAGCAAACCTGTCATTAATAACAGCAAGCTCTGCTCTGGTGGCAACACAGTATTGTAGCACCCATTTCCACCCATTTATTAAAAAAATACATTTGTTGATTGAGACATTGGGGAGCCTCAAAATTCACACACAAATGCAGCGCAACTCACAGGCCAGAAGCAGCTTGTAAATCAAGATATATTTGTGTTTGCATCAAAAATACAAGTGTGAATCTCGTTCTGTGGATTTATGAATTATGAGATTTAGTTCCACAGAAGTTAGTCTCAAAACTCCTTGTGCACTCGTAACCGGATCTGTGCGTAAATACAGTTTTATCTGTGTGTATCAGGCGACTGGTGCTACTTATTTAAAATTTGTATGTGTAGAAGAAAGTTTGAATTTGTAATTATCAGATTTGTGAGGTCGAAGTTAAAAAATCTGTGTGTAGAAATGTAACATTTGCAGAAATTGTAATTACGTGTGTGCACTTTTGTATTTGTAATTTCTTCATATTTGTAAATGCATTTGATCACATATTTACAAGTACTCGGAGTTGGACACAAATATTCTTTTGACGGTTTACAAAGATGCTTACACGGATTACAACTCCAGTATTACACACACAGGCATTTTGAGACTATTTTCACTCCATAGTGTCTGTCCATCAATCCCACTGGCAGTCGCAGCAGGACATAACTTCAGAAAGTTACTAGTAAGAGCTAATGATTCTCATCATAAAGGAGTTTAGGCTGTAATCTTGAATTAAATATGGCATTATGTATTTTGTATATATGTTGGGTTGCTTAATTTCTTACAAACCAACATCGCTACCTCTCAGCCTTATGTCTTCTTTAATCACATCTCCTCCCCTATGTGGGTTGGTATTCCATCATTTTCTGTGTAAGAAGCAGTGAGATGGTCATGTCTCATCTGTGCATATAAGCCCAGTCTGTGTGATGGGCCTTGATGTTCTCTAGCTTTAAGGCTCAGACAGAGCCAGTTTTCCACTGGAAGAAGTTTTGTTTCTCAGAAAGACGAGACTTCTATCTCAAAGCAGCATACTTTATGTCTTCAGAGACCCGAGCACATCAATTAAACATGATTTCCGTACCAAAATGATGCCCCGACTTTACACAGCCCGGCAAAATATGCATTTCTATTATTCAGTCACACTTGGCTGGTCAGGAAGGACGCTGGAGCTGCAGCCAGAGCTGGCCCCACTGCATACTCCTCATGTTAATGTGAGTAAAGGACACTTCTCCACAGGAACTGGGGTCAGCACACCCACTTGCCAGAATATGGATTTGAACGCCATGAACCAAGTGTGATGCACTTTAAAAACTAGCTCTACATCATTAGACATATTTTATTCCTGTACATGTGATCTTGCCTAATTTTGACTGCAGCACCTGATTTGAGTAATGGGATGCTCTTTATGTAATACTTAGAAACGATTTCCAAATGATATTTAAAATAAAAGTTGAGAAGGGGAAGGTAATGGAGGTAGCCTGCAAACGTTGAATCCAACACAAAAACTAGCAAACATGCCACATAACATTTTGCCTGAAAAAAAGTTTGCACAAGTAAACCTTTGGAGCTCTACCAGTTACAATAGGTCCCTTGGTAAGGTTTTCCTTCCAATTCACAATAAGTCATTGCAATGTTGGTCAATTTCAGAAAATTCAATTAAAATGCTTTGAAGTTGTAATTGTAGTACACTGTCTGTTGGCATGGATTAGAAGTTTTTTGTGCGAGAGTCACTGCCACTCGAAGGCAGAGGGGGAGTTGTTACATAACGCCGCATACCCACTTGATATCAGCATTCAGGTGCAGAATGTGCCTGTTCTGAGTTATTACATTTCATCTTGAGACAGTTTGGAGGAGACATGAGCCTAATATGAGAAAAGAGAGAGGGTGTATGTTTGTGTGTGTGTGTGTGTAGGTTTGTTTGTTTTGTTTTTTTGTTTTGTTTTTTTACTTTTTACAGGAAGCCTGTTTGTGTTCAGGTGTGAGATGTGCAGCTGTGTGGGCGCAAGTCGCACACTGCCCAAAAAGACACACTGGTTTCCAGGTAACAGGCAGGAGAGAGGAAGTCTGGTTTCCACTTCTGTTGCTTTCCTTTAGGCAAGAGGGAACACCCGATTTTTTATTTTTATTTTTTTATTTCTCATCTCTCTGCCCCAAGCTCGTCTTCCCGTAGAAATCCCACTAATTAGTTCTGCTCACACTGTAGTCTGTGGGACCTTTAAAGAGCAGTGATGCTTAAACTGATGGACTTTTTTTTTTTTTTGCCAGATGCTTTAATAGTCAATAGATGAATGCGGGGCGTTTTATTCCCCAACTTGAAACTGATCACAATATGCAACAAGCAAAATGAGAAATTAAAACCCTGAAATATGGCCAAGCTATATTTTTAATTATGGATTTGTTACCATTTTAATTACGGCTGTAAAACTGTAAAATGAAGAGCAAATATTTTTGCATATCTTCAAATAAAATGCACAAAGTAAATAAATATTTAGCTGAAACTGGACATTTGCTGCAAAGCTCAAAAGTAGTCGTACCAATGATGGATTGAGACTTAAAGGAATTTTTCAACTTAACATGTTTATTTTGTATAAAATATGACACTGTGCCATAGCTTTTAGCAAAACCAGAACAATTTCTATAGATGACTATAGGTTCCACAGGAGGTTCTGAAACATCCCAATTACCCTGATTAATTGTGAACAACTGTGTTCATCAAGTCACCAGGAGAAACAAGAGAGAGCACAACACAGGGAATTATCAGTATTATGGAGAAAATGAAATAATAGAACATGTTTATTTTAATATGTTGGAGATGCGAGACATAAAGAAGATCCATGTCGGATGAATTTAGGAAAACTGAAGCAACATTTAATTGAATAAATATACTTACAGGGAAACCCAGAAAGTAAAAGTATTCAAATATTAAGTAGGTTTTGGTCAAAGGTCTTAGAGTTTCAGGGGCATCTATAAAAAAATACAATGTGATAGGAAGCCAAGTGACATTTGAGATGGCAAGGCTGACAGTGTGAGAGGTGAAAAAGGATCCTAGGGTTACCACCAAGGCAATCCTGAAGAATGGAGACCAACCTTATGAAAAAGCAGATAATCCAGCAGATATTGTATACTGATGGAGTCCATGGATCCTGAGCAAGAAGGAAGCTACCACTTAGCATTTGCAAAATCCCATCTGGACAATCAAGAAGACTTCTGGTCTTGTGTTTTGTGGTCAGACGAATCAAAAATCGAATTGTTTAACTCCACTGGTGGACCCTCTGTTTGGGGTAGAGAAGAAGATGTGTCCTACCCCAAAAACATCATCCCCACAGTCAAGCTTGGTGGTAAATGGCACATGAGGTTTTGGGAAAAAACAAAAAGAAACTAAAGATTCTCAACCCCATCCATTGTTTGACGGCAAAGAACGTCTCAACATGACAACGATCCAAACGTCCAGCTAAAGTGCTGATGAACTGGTTAGTCAACAAAAATATTGTTTTGCAGTGACTTAGCCAGAAAACAAAGAAAAAAATATATATTTTAAGCGGTAGAGAGAGCACCATGAGCATGAATTCAAAAATATGGTCCAGCTGTCCCAGATATAACCAGCATGTAGAAAACCCTGAAGGCATCCAGAACTTGGCAAAACCATGTAACAGGCTGAGCTGACAGAGCAGTTTGGATTTTGTCAATTAGATTTGCTCATGCTTTTCATGACATTATGGTGATGAACTAAATTAATCATAATGCAGCCCCTAGTCGTGGTGAAATCACTTATCTGAGACCATTTTATTTCTCGTTTCAGATCGTCACCGATTACGTCTTTCTGTGTCCGTCCAGGAGGTCGGCGCGTGCCGGAACAGTCGCTGGCGGTCATGTATGGATGTACGTGTTTGACCATGTGGCCTCAGACTGCAGCGTCTGGTCAGGTCTCACATTCTGCTACGAGCACGTCTGCCACGGGGCGGAGCTGCCCTTTCTCTTCGACTCTGCCCCGGTGGCCAACTACTCCCTGACCCTGCCTGAAAAGCTCCTGTCTAACCGGATGCTGTGCTACTGGGGGGCTTTCGCCCACACTGGTGACCCATCGTCAAGGGTTGAGCAGACGGTTTTCTGTCGCGAGCAGCGTCTTCCCGTTTGGCCACGCTATTCCGACACCAGCGGCTGGCTCGTCATGAACCTGACGGTGCGGTTGCATGCGCAAGTCGGAACCAGAAACCATATATGTGACTTCTGGGACCAGCTGGGCATCTACTAGCTGGTTCCAGCTGGTAGAGAGATTAGGTTGGGTCTCAATGAACAGCATTGCCAAATTTTATAACTTAGGATAGAAGTCAAGAAACTAAACTTATCCAATGAAGGTGTGCAAACCTATTTTATTGTCTCTTCCGAAGACTTTGACAGTCTTCGGACAGTCTTAGAGCAATACATAGAACTTCTAGAAATCAGTACAAATGTGCAGGGACGGCATTCATGTCTTAATGTGTGGAGTGACCTGCTAACTTGACCGTACCATGCTAATGTCAACATACTGTAGGTTGTAGACTAGACAAGTAATTTTATGCAATGACAATAGTAACAATGCAATGATTCTTTCTATGCAATAAAACAGTCAGAATAAGGCCTGACAAACAAGAAGTTACAGAACTTAAAAAGTTAAATTATTAGACAACAGCTTCTACGTTGTCAATTAGATTTACTCATGCTATTTCCTGTCTATGTCTTCATTTCCTGTTTATCAAAGAATCTGTCTGATATGAAAGAAAAATAAACTTTTTAGGATAATTAATGAAACCCAGTGACAGTATCCTGCACCAATCTGTGGTGTCTGATCCTTGACATTTTCCAGAGGGGGATCCTCCAAAGATCAGACCGGAGGACCCTTTGACTTATGATCATGCATCTTCGACATTTGTGCTTTAAGCTACACCAGTGTTTCCTCTTTTTCACTCAGATAAAACAGACTCCAACACATTTGCCCTGTTCTCACGGAACATCTTTGTTTAATGCCTTCCCCAAGAAGCTGACACCAGCAGATCGGTGGAAAAAAAAAAGAAAAAAGAAAAGACATGATTCATTCATGTGGTTCTGTTGGCATCATCGAACCATGACCTTCCATGTGCACGGGAGTGGTTGAGAGTCAGCTGCTCCTAAAATATTCTCTGTATGTCTGGACTGAGAAGTAGGAATGAAGACGGAAATCTTTTCTTCAGAAGAAATCATCCAGGCCTGGCCGTTAAAAAAATTTGACTATTATGCAAAAGTGTAATATTTTTTGCCAGTCATCTCAGGAAGGGCATAGAGCGACATATTCCAAACCCTTGCTTCTTGTCATTTTGATGACTCTCACTCACACTTACAGATAATAAAAGAAAAGCAAAATTCACTGTCACAGAAGACCATGACAGAAGGAGGCAGAGAAAGATGGCTGACCTCTCCTTAACATTATAAACTGACATCGATGTTTCCCTAAACTCCCTTGTGGATGTTCAGGTTTGACGGAAATACAGAAGTGGGGTGTACCATGCATAGATCCGACGGTTTGTCCGTATATTAGCCAAGAGATTATCCTCTCCCCAGACTTTTGACTGGAAGACTTCTATAAACTCAAGTGTGTCTTTAAAATCCATTTTACTCGTGTTTGTTTTCTGAAGCAACATTTATCTTCTCAAATACTCCAGTGCCTCCAAAAAAAAAAGGACAAACTTTAATCCAAAAGACCTGTTTGTGAGCTAGAAGTGACAGACTTATGGAGAGGGGGAAAAAAGAGAGAGAAATCAAACAGTATTTTTCTCTATAAAAGGAAAATCTTGTTACCCTCAGAGCAACAGCAGGCTATTCCCTCTTTACCAGCTGACTGTGTTTGGAAATCAAATATTCTCTTTGCATGAAAGAGAAAACTTTAGATGTTTAGAAGTTTTGACAGTACTGGGCTACATTACAGCTTCCCAGACTTGGATTTTTCTTTTTTAATCGGGTAATTAATGAAGAAAAAAAAGAAAAAAATCTTGATCTTTGTATGGCTTTGATTTGAACGCTGTCTTTGGGCGTTTTTTTTTTTTTTTCCCCCTCCGTCTTTCCAATTCCCTTCACACACAGACCAACACGGCAACGTTGCGGTCCGCGCTTATCCAGAATTGTCAGAGCGTGCCCACTACTTGTCAGGAGGTATTGCTGATGTCAAAAAGACCTTCATTCGCACAGCTTTTTGTTTGCTGCAGAGAAAACACAGCGAGGGGGCCCCTATGGGGAAATAACACACCATCTACAAATCCCACGTAATGTCAATAGTTCCACACCACTATGTTCATTCATGTGTTGGGCCTTCAGAGTCGGGCAGCGGGGGCACCTGTCAAAACATCTTGACAAGGTAATGGAAACAACCCGCATGTTAACTCGCTCTGAAATAATGCAATCCTAACCTGATGGAGTCAATAAGCACACCGTCAGGAGACGCACCAGGCCCTTAGGCGGCCATGTTGGATGCCCACAGCCAGCCTGGAGACAGGTATTTAATCGGCTACACCGTCTTAGAAGGACGCGGCATGTGTTAGCTGCACCCAGCTACATCCTTTATGGAGTCTTCAAACAGATGGGATGACAGATGTTGCTGTCAATCTCAGTTTCTGTCGTTACTTGTTGCAGCGATTTTTTTTTTTTTTTTTATGTTTTCTTCCCCCTCTGGTTAACACTGAATCAGACTAAACATGTTCTTGTTTTAGGTCAGTTAGGATTACCAGATTTATTCCCATTAACTAAATGGCACAATAGTGTTCACATACATTTCTTTAGTAGTTGGAACAATTGCTTTAAAGGGCAATATTGTGTAATTTCTAGCACAATCAAGTAACTATGTTACCTTCAGTTGGTTGTTATAAAAATGCTGTATATATTGAATATAGTTTGACAAAAGTTTGACTGTAATTTAACGCCTTGAAATTGAGCTAGGGTTAGGGTTAATTACCTTCATTTTAGGAGCTTACAAAGGCATTTTTGTCCACAAGGGTAAAATCATAGTAATCTCAGATATGTGTATGTTTATTGTATCATTTATCATTTATTGTGATAAATTTCTTGTCTTGATAGAATTTCAATAAGCAATAATCTCCCATTATTCTGGAAACCAACAAATGAGATGGTTTCCATCAAAGGCATCAAACCTCTCCCATGGAGAGCCTCTGGACATACATTGCACCCCACTTCAGTGACGGCCTCAGATGTATCAAAGAAGCTTTTGGGCATCCCAGATTATCAGATTATCTTCTAATATTCCATCAAAGGGAATACTAAATCAGTTATCGACGAAAACGATACACTTTCATGTGAGATACACTGATGCAAATAAAACAGAAGTGCATCACATAATGATAAAAAAATCTTATTCCTCACTTGTTTTTTTTAATCTTTGGAGATGGAAGCGGCTTGTACAGTGTCTAACTCCACTGCTACTGGTTCGTCTTTGGTCTTTTATAATTATGACTTTGGGCCCCAACTCTGTTCCGACAGGAACTAGAACATTGGTTTTATTGTTTTGTAATGATTAGAGGCAGAATTATTCTCTGCACATAACGCTTTTATGGTAATTAAATGTGTAGCCTTGTGCACCAATCAGACCTTTGTAGAAGTTTGAGTGTAAGGGGAATTGTGTTAGCTTTATGGCCTTTCATGTGAGATACACTGATGCAAATAAAACAGAAATATAACACATAAAGATAAAAAATTCTTATTCCTCACTTGTTCATTCTGTTCATGTAAAAGCCATTGTAAGGGCTGTAGCACAACTCGCTGTTTCAAGAAGTTAGAAAAGTAGCCAACTGAAATTTTCATGGGTTTTTGCTGGTCTTGGTTGAAAAGCTGTTTATAGATTTTCTTCCACATGGTTAACACTTTGGTACGTTATTGTTGCATTGGCTATGTTGAGTCGCTTTTAGAGTTGCTAAAGAAATCCACAGCAGTTCCAGCACAGGTTCTTTAAGCAGTCGTGTGCTGCCTTTGTTTGAGGGGAAGCTACTGACATATCCAGGTTTACAAAGTATTTCATCCTTTGTAAATCAATGCTGCAGTCTCACCTGAAACAGTGTTTTCTTTTGAGCCGATGTGGACAGGAGTCCACATTGATTTTAAGTTTTTTTTTGTGCAGAGTTCTCACCCTTCAGTTTAAGAACAGGCGAATGGCATTAATAAATATGTGTAGAATGTTTCTGTACCTCTTAGCGGTTGTTTCTTCATTGTTTTATCTGGTGATTTTCACCTTTTCTTCTCTCCGTTCTGATTTAAAAGACAGAACAGTTAATGGATCCTGTTGTAAACATCAGTCGCTGAAGGGTCACTCTTTGTTTTTTGGGGGTTTTTGCATAGATTCTGTTTTGCATCAGCAATCGGAGCCAATCCTGTAACTTCACTTACTGACAGTTAAGTAATCAGTTTAAAGTCCCTGCTGTCTTCCTTTCAGAGGATTTAATGACGTCGCAGAGAAATTTCTATTCTGTTAATATTGATTTGAGCCCATCAATCTGGAACTAAGACTAAAGACACAACCCTACAAATCCATAGTCATTAAAGTAGTTGTGTAAATGTGCTGTTTTGATCTGAAACAACTGTTTTGACTTGGAGATAAAATGATGCAATTGGTACATTTGGAGTTATGGGTCCTTTGGAAAAAAAAAAGTGGATTTTATGTGATGGACCTTGACATGAATTTCAAAATGTTGTGGACGGGATTTGAATTCAGCCCTTTTGGCCACAGAAAGGTCACGCCAGCAGGTTGGTAGTATCTCAGATATTTAAACAAATAAAAAATTACATATTAGTCTCAGATCTGTTCTCCTCTGCTCCAACAACACTGAAATCCGATGCGTGACTTGTTCAACCTTTTTTTTTTATACACACTTGTAGTGTTCGTTGATGCCTCACTGTGACCCTCCATGAAATACGAGCCGCATCCAGAAATTTGAAGTCCGCCAATACATGTGGTTGCCATGGAAATCACAACACTCAAAGGTTGCAGAGAAGCCTTTGTTTTATCAAATGGCTACAAGGAATAACATAATGCACAAAGGCGTCTAGCTGGAGGGGGCGTTCAGTCGGGTTTTGATTTATCCCTCCTGCGCACTCTTGATTTGTGTTTATTTTTCTTAAATTGCTCCAAAAAAATGTGGTTGTTGTGCATCTTTTTCCCAGGGGAATGTCCTTTTCAAGGACACAGCGGGGGATTTCATTACCTACAAATGTTGCAATATTGGAGAAATACATGAAAAAGACAGCTGCCCTGGGCTCCCTGCATAAATCTGTGCTTAAAAGCTTCAAAACCCTGAAAAAGAGTGAAAAAAACTGCTTTTTTTTTCTTTCTTTTTTTTTTACTTGCCTGTCAACAAGTCCTTTGTCGTTCTTCGGCGAATAAAAAAAAAAGAGCAGTGGCTTTTGTTTGGCAGCAAAGCGTTTGTCTTTTCGTTATCTGTTCTGTGGCAGAGAAAGACCATAAAAGCTTTATTCAAGTGAGAAAATAGCAGCCTGTTATGAAGTCTTTGTTAATTTTCAATGGATCTTTTTAAATGTCTCCTCTTCTTCACCCCCCACCCACCCCTTTCATTAGACTTGCACGTTTTTTGTTGTTTTTTTCCCCCCAAGGCATAATTACTACTACAGTCTGGAGAATGAAAATAAAGCCACGATTTGGAAGTTTGAGGGTGAAAATCGCTGAGATAAGTTTGGAAAATTGTGACCTAAATATTTCCTGAAATGGTGACATTTTAACAGAGTGCACATGTTGCTCAAACCTGATTGAAAGTTGCCCGACAATATTAGTTTCCAACAATGAGATGAGATTAGATTTTAGCAAGATTTTTGGGGAACAGAAAAGGAAACCTGGTTTTCATTTTTTTCCTTTTAAAAAAAAAAAATTTAAACAAATAATTTTTGAAATAATTTGTAGATTTATAAAGAACTTTGTTATGCTAACGACAACCATGCATTAGTCACTTTATTAGCTTCAAGTCCAATGGAAGTTAATTTGACCCGAGCTCCAGTCATTGGTGTGAAAGTCCAAGTCACGTCTTTTGTGAGCCGAGTCAAAGGTCAAACAAACTCGTGACTGAAGTCTGACTCGATTCCAAGTCGCATGACTCAAGTTCACGCCTCTGACAAAAACTGTGAATTAGCTGTTAGCTGAGCGCCGATAAAAAGCTTCAGAGGAGGCTGCGACTCTAGCGTCCCCACGTGGTTTTTTTTTTCTACAAAATGAAAAAACAGAAAGTGTTTAAAGATATAAAGTAGTCTTCGCTGAAGCAAAACTAAAGCTTTGACTAACGTGCAGGGACACCAACATAATCCCAATCGGAAGCAGTTTTACCTTTCCTGAGGTTCAATAGACATCTGATTGCCCGGGTGCAGAGACAAAACGCTTCATTCAGAAGGCCAGAAGACACGCCTCCTCCGACCTCGAGCTACGGCTGTCTGTCACACTCAGGTGTTCTTAATCAAGTCCCAGAAGTTCCTCATTTTTATGGTTTTTAATCGCTGTAATTTTGTTCCCAACATGGACATGTTCAGCTCCTGGTGAAAACCTTGATGCAACAAACACATCAGTTTGTTTAAATGGCATTTGAAGTGATGTGTGGCTGTTTTATGGAAGTTTATTGTTTTTGTTTTTAGACCTCTTTAACCAGTGGCGATATGGTCAACATGGGCTGTTGCTCAGAGTAGCTTTACATTTAAAAAAAGCCTGATTAATTTTTACAGGAAGAGGTGCATTTGCACCAATTAAAAAAGAAAAAACATCTTAATTCAATTCAAAATATCTTTTAAATACTTTTTTGATAAGTAAAAGTTACTTTGAAACTAAATATTTAGTTAGCAAGCTAAATATTTAAATTGCTAACTAAATATTTAGCTTACAGTTAAATACTTTATGTATATAAAATATAACTAAAGCAAACCAAATATTTAGCTTGGGGCTAATTATTAAGCTTGCTAACTAAATATTTAGCTCCAAGCAAAATAAACTAATAACACAGCATTCATGATGAACGGCCATTTTTTCCCTCATACTGCATGGTTAATAACTCAGACTACTGATGCCAATTTTTGACTGTGTAACTTCACTAGCGGCTCCCCACATGTTTCTGATGCAGAGCCACATCTAATGTGAGCTCCGTTGATTTCGCACCAAATTAACAACCCGGTTCATTTATGAACAATAAGATATTTAAATTTAGAGTCTTACTCTTCATGAAGACATGTAAACCACCCAATCAGAGACACGATCAGTTACATATTTTTCTTTTTTGTCATGCTAACTCGATTTATGGCTTGCTTATAGACTCTGTGCCTTTGTCCGCTTAAACTTCTACAAGCTACTTACAAGGCAGGATGGGAGGCTGCATACAAATGCGCCCGTCTCTAATCATCTTTTGTACACCATTTGAACATTGTGTTGGTTTATCTGATGAAAATCCCACTAAAATACACGCATGTTTGTGTTTGTAAAAGAGCGAAATGTGAACAGCCTTTGCCAGGCACCTCAGGCCCATCAATCTCTGCCGCCTCAACAGCTAAATTGAATCCTTAAATGTGAAGGGAGCTAAATTAGACATAAAAATGCAGAAACTTGATTCCCGTCCCCCCCCGAATATGACAGATTTATTTCTGTCGCGATAAATCAAGATGATGCAGACAGAAGTCGGGCCTCTTGCTCCATGGTGTACAACAGAGATCAGCTCAAATTAAACACAAGACATCTGCCTTGGCCGTAGCGCCGCTGAAATGCTAATGTTTGGGCCCCATTCATAAAAATGATCGATATGGATTAAGACAGGGATCAATACCCACTTCCTGGGTTATATGTAGCACTCAGATAGTCACTGGCACATTGGATTTGGGTTATTTAATCAACGAAAAACTGCTCTTTCATTCTGTTGAACACAGTGAGGCGGACAATCCTGAAAATGTGCAGATTTAATAGAATCCTCCTGAAACGGAGGCGAGAATAATCGCAGATAACCAGTGATTCTCACATGCAGCTGACTTTCAGCGACAGCTGCTGCCGACACTTTGAGGCACTGCTACGCGCACGGCGCTTGGGTTTTTAATTAACCAGAGCCACACCGAAACGCACCGGGCATTCTCACCCCGGGTTGAAAACACTCCAACCCCCACATCGGCCAGGCAAGACTGATGCAATTCATGCAATTTTATGATCGGCTGAAGGCAATTACCGGACCTGTCAGTGTTTGGGACGTCCTTTGTCTGTGATGTATGCACTGTGCAGACTCAGCCCCGCTCCGTTTCTCTCTCTGCAACTCACAAGCACACTCACTCGCTAATTTAAGGTAAATATTGGCTGTGTGGAGAAATGCCGTCTGCTCATGCGAGCTATTTCAGTCTGAATCAATACACTCCTAATTTATTTATTCTTTTATGGCTAACAACAAAAGGAACCTGTGTTTTATACTCCAAATCTAGGTCCTTTACCTTAAACTGTAAATACCATTTACCATGTTGGCAGAGGGGATACTTTTTTATTCATTAAAAAAAATGCAACTTCAATATTTCTAGCATAGCTATGTTCTATTTGAGCACTGTGCCTCGTGTCGACAGATAACTTCTCATCATAGCAAACAGAAGTAATGCTTGGGGTACCCCAAGGTTCAGTACTGGTACACCTCCTATTTAATATGTACATGCTCCCATTAGCTCAGATTTTAAGAAGAAATAAGAGTAGTTCCTCGCTGGAGTCCTGTAAACATTGCCATGTTCGAGAAACTAACTTACACCACCAGCACCAGCAGCCTGAACAGTTGCAACAATATGGAAAAGATCCGTGTTTTTATGTCGTTTGCACCAAATTCTGACTCCTCCACCTGAATGTCACGGGTGAAATCAAGACTCAGACCAAAAAAATATTTATCTTTTTCTAAACTTCCTGGAAACTGCAAAACAGCCGTCAGCGGCAACATCCGGCTGTGTTTCCGTTGCAGTTTTGAACCAATTTCAACAAAGCGAACAAAAACCCACCTCATCATAACACAAAACACTTGTCAGAAAATGTAAGCTTTATCGAAATTGTCGTGTTCCCATTTGGCAAATTTATTTTCAAAATGTCAAACTGCGCAATTATATGGTCAATGGAAACATATTTACTGACATCACTACTGGTATTTTCTTTCTAGTCCATCACCAGTCCTGCCACATCTGTGTTTTCAACGTGGCCTTATTAGAACGCGCCCGGCCATTTGTCAGTGTTTAACTTCCACTTTTACAGCAGCGCTTCGTGTCCCCCACCTATTCCGCGAAGCGATCTGTTCACACACGGCGACAGGCCTCAATCAAACCTCCGGCCGTCAGTCGGAGTCAGACGGTTCACTAAGAGGCCGCCGGGTATCGACTCCTCTGAGCTTCAGCGTCCCCGTACCTGGTAAGCTATCCTTGGATGTTGCTATGGAAACTGCTTTACAGGCCAGGAGCGCTGAAGGCTGACATTTTTTTTCTTCCCTTTTCCACACACACATCCAAAAACACACACACACACACACACACACACACACACCCACACACACACACATGCACACGCACACACGCATAGGGCACATCACTCAATCCCTGGAGGGGAGTGCCGGGGATCAAATGTGGGAGCAGACCTTCCGAGCTGAATCCAATATTTGCAGGCAGAGAGAGGATGGAAGAGAAGGAGAGGAAGGAGGAGGAGAAAGAGTGGGAGGGCGTGGGTGTGTTTTCTGTTTTTCCTCCGTCTCTTTTTAGCACAATCTGAGGTGTGAAGACGCTGAGAAACAGAGACGGCCGCGGCATCTGCCGTCACCCTCCCTCTTTTTGAAAGCCACACTTCCCACTGCTTCCTTTTCCCCTCGGAGAAAGTGGAAACAAGACGGTGTGACAAGAAGAAAATCAAAAGGAGAGAAGTGAAAATAGCCTGTTACTGTCTATTTGGGAAACTATGAAGAAAAGGCCAGATAGAGGCTTCGTTTCTCCTCACAGCTTACATTGCTCTCAGTGTCTCCTGCTTTGTGTTCTCTTGGTCTCCGCGAGCGACGCCAACGTTCGATCTCTAATATGTTCCTGTTCACTATGCGTATTTGAGCTGAAAAACCAATATGTAACCATTACGGGTACTGGACCATTGTTGTCATGAGGCCCATTCAGAAACACACTAATTTCTGTTAATTAAGGTGTTAATGTCTGAGTTTGTAGATATTTCGCTCCTCCATTCAGATCAGGGAAGATCTACTGTCATTCTCAACATGAGTTAATCTGGGCCGTTTTACAGAACCTTGAAAAGTAATTCAGAAACCCATTAACTTTTTCACATCCACAGTCTTCATCAGCTGTGTTTCCATTGGTCAGATAGTTGACATTTTGAGGATAAATACGCTAAATGGAAACATTAACTATGAAAAAACGTATTTTTTGATAAAAAGTTTTAGCGACAGGATGAGAAGGTAGTTTTTCACCTGTATCAAAATTGGTTTATTTCGCAAAATTGCAATAGAAACACTTTTTTTCATCTCACACAAGTCACGTGATCAACAACCGGATGTTGCTACTGGTGGAAACCACAAAAAAGACATTGACTTTTATTGAGATTTCATGTCACAGACCAATCCAAAAGACAACAGCAGTCTGAAGTGGAAGGAAAATGAGTCGGTATTTTGGTGAACCACCTTCTCTCAGAAGTGTTTTTGAAATGTATCTGTTCACATCTGTACCGTCACACTTTGCAGTATTAGGTAAAGAAGCTCATTTGAATGTTATTTCTGAAACCTAAAGTCATACCTGATTTAATCTCAGCAGGGCTCTTTGTCCTTTTCTGAAGTTTTTGTTTCAGTCGTAGATCGGAACTGAAACACGAGGCAGGGGAAGTTTTTCCTCTGTTGGCTTGTTGTCTGCAAAGTGGAAGGAGGAAACACAGTTTTTATGCATTTACTACCAAAAGATGTATCGTTCATCTCAATTCCTTATCTGTAGGTAACCAATTAAAAACAATCCACTGGTTGTGGGAATAATCCTGTTTCACTTTGGGTGTTTGGTTAACATGAACCTGCTAAAGTCCCGGGTTAAGCTTTGTCTGATTGAAGGTGCGGAAAGCAGAAAAGTTTTCATCAGGGGTTTAGTGTCCAAACATTTTCTGTTCAAATACAGAGTTATCTAAACCTGAGCAGTAGTGTTGGAGAAAGAATGGTTGACCAAACCAGGGGAAACTAAACAAAATGGACTGGGCTCATCAATAGCAGGGCAGAACTTCTGGGTAAAACACATCTCGATGCCAGCAGTCACTCTAGTCTACATACTTAATGCCAACATTGTACCCTATAATACAATAAACAGCAATACTGATGAAATGCAGTTTGTTAATGTATTGCGCTGAAAATCTGTTTCAGGTAATATATGGAATCAAAATCAGAATTTGATCAGCTAAATATAAATTATATATGGGATCAAGGATTTTCTATTGAGTTGGAGTATGGAGACTAACTAAGCCAATCCTTGGCATGTTTGTTGCCCTGGCTGTTTGTTTCAGGTCATTGTCATGCTGGAAAACCAAGCCATGGCTCCTCTTCAATGCTCTTACTGAGGGAAGGACATTGGTGCCCAAAATACTGTAATCCCATCCTGTTGTTCTGTCCCCTTTACAGAAAAACTGCACTTCGGACCACATGACCTCTTCTCATGCCTCCTCTGGATCATCCAGATGGTCATTGGCAACCTGTATTTGTCAGAGGCAGTCACAGTTGGGTTGTGGTTACCACTAAATACATCTTGTGTTACTATGTAGCGTGCATTACATATGCTATTATATATGTATATGCTGTTGTTGTGGTTTCTCTGTTTTGTTTTCTCTCTTTCTGCAGACTTCAAGAGTTTTGACTCGTGTTCTCTCTAAACTTCTTTCTCTGCTCTACTCACATCTCCTTTCCTTTCAAACCTTTTCCGCTCCTTTCTCCCTTTCTTTTCTCATTCCTTTTTCATTTCTATGTCCATTACATTTACAATAAACTGAAAACAATTTCTAATAAAGTTATAGAGATAAATCACTTATGGAAGTAAATCTGTTGGGCCTCACCTTGACACTCAGACAATGCTGACTGCCACAGTGCTGGACAAGAAACGTTAAAAAAATATATACATATTTTTCAATGGGCTCAACAGCTTTCGCCACTTTAACTCAGAATTCACTCTGAGACCCATACAGGATCCATTCAACAGGCTCCATCAATGTGTAGGCATCTCTCATGGTTTCCCACCGGGGTTATGTATCAGTCCCGTCCAAAACATGTGGGGGTTGGGGTATTAAGTGACATGGTAACGGAGTAGATGGTGAGTGCAGAGGTGCAGGTGACTTTACCTGAAAGCATAAACCTCTGCCTTTGTATGCTCTGCAGCATGGAGTACCTTGTAGGTTTGGATACTCGTCGAGTTTCACAAGAAAGAAATTAGGGTAATGTAACATCATATTGGTAATTACAGCAGCCCCTTCTGACTGCGAGGATCGCTGCACTGAATGGTCTGCAACTGTAGCTAAAAAACACGAACGCATCACTTAATAGCTGCAATTTTATTGTGAATTACACTAATTGGGAGATGCTTCACAGGCGCATTTATTAGTTTGGATAATTATAATAAATTGCAAAAGGGTTATTGGATGTCATGATTGGACTAATATGTGGGTGAATTTTTAAAGATTTGAGAAGGCAGGGTTATGCACGTTTTCTGAAGGTTGTAATTTTTGCAAGCGGGGTTTGGAGACGGCGGTCCACAGATGTTGGCATCTTGTTTCCCCCATGGGGACCGTTCGCCTGTGAAACAGCAGACCAACCCTGACGTCCGGGACAATGACGAACAAGAGGTCACTGTTCACAGAAAATCTGTTTTCAGAGTAAACTTGATACTGTCTAGACTGCCTTACTTAAGGCAAACATGTAGAGGCGTATTTACTTTTCCAGAACTGTACAGTTATATTTAAAAAGAAAATACAGAAGGATTAATAAAAAAAGTGAATTTCCAATGCAGGATTTCACAAAAAATAAGATGTTTAAAAAAAAAAAAAAGAAGGTACAGCTACACAAGGGAGACTCAGGGCTCCGAAGTCAAAATTCCAGATTTCAAATTAGCAGTAAAAGAAAATTGCCTTAGGTTCAAGATCTGGTTTTATATGTAGCATTTATCTTATTATTCACTCTTATAATGGGTTGTGTATTAATGAATAAGTGGCACACAGCATCCCTCTTTGCACGAAGTGCAGAAAAATACATAGTTGTCGTCAGCTTTTGTATTGCTAAAAATAGACAGTCTGACCTGAACCAAAATAATCAGCAAACTCAACTGGCCTCCTGATTGCAACTGGAACACGGTTTGCTTGAACTTGACCTCATTTCCAGATCCATTAGGCTAATGGCGCTCCGCATGTCCACACAAAGTACAACCCACTAAACCCAGCCGCTAGCTCAAAATTTAAAGACTTGCATCATGTGGTCAGTCTTTGTCCCCACATGGAAAACAGACCCACCATACAATGTGACAGATCTGTGTTCCCCCAAGTAGTGCACATAATCTCAATGCCAGTGGTAAAGGCACAAATGCCAACTCTGACATAGGCAGATGTGATGTGTTTTGATAGAAGCTGAAGGGATATAAGGTGATCAGAAAGGGACAAACCACAGTATGACAGCAGGGAGATCAATTGTCTGTTAGGATTAATGTCAACCGAGAAGTTTGTCCACATAAAACACAACTGACCAGTTTTAACGAACAGGCAAAGAAACCCCGATTGGAGGATATCTGCTAATCTGAAAAACAAGCTAAAAAAAAAGCGCAGGGAGGAATAATAAATTACTCAAATTGTTATTGTAGATAACATAGTGTGATAATACATTGAGTGTGAGCTAAAAGGGAAAAGAAAGGTCTTTGCTGAGCACAATTAGACGTGACCTGAGGGGTGTACGACAAATCGTGGATAATGTTTATGCTAAACCAAAGGTGAGAGGTTTCAATGTCACGAGGGTGGCTCTTTTTGACCCCGCTGCGTCACCATGGTAACATCCACAGAGCACATAAAATGCTCCAGCGCAGTGTTGAAGGGTCTTGTGAGAGAAACAAGCAACCAGGTCGTACTAGGTGAGCCGAGAGGAAGCGGCACATCGACCAGCAAGCCCGCGGCGCAAGTTTAAATGTTTTTACTGGTAAGAACTTCTCTGAAACACACTTCCTGCCACAGTGGTTAGCAATGTTGGTGGTTTTGCAGCAGGAAGATCCCAAGTTGGAAACCCAGACTGGGTTCTTTCTGCATGGAGTTTGCATGTTTTTCCTGTGAATGCATGTTTCTCTCCTCCCACAGTCCTAATATATGTTTCATATGTAAACTGTCTGCTGGAGAACACAGATGTTTGTCTCGTCTCTGATGGCCTGTCCAGGATGTACTATGCATCTCGTCCAATGATCGCTGAAGATGGCTTGGAGGAAAAACAATGATGGATGAACTAACTTCCAGCCTCCATTTTGTATTTTCTTGTACGTAACACAAGCTGAAGCAAGCAGAAGAAATCCAGATCCTGACTATAAAGTGTTATTGAAAGTGGCTGTGGAGATGTTGGAAAAGGCTGGGTCACATTTCCTTCCTGATCTTGTGTGGAGGAGGTTTGGGTGAAAATATCAATTAGTGCTTATTTTTCTGATGACATTTCAGTGAAAACATTTTCAGAAATGTTTAACATTTCAAAAATAACACAAAGTCCATTTTTTAGAGATTTTTTTCATAAAATCTTTACTAATCACAGTTTCAAGGGAGCTCATTAAGTTTGCATCATGCATCCATGGTGTCTTTGTTACATGTTCAAGGTTAAGGCTGCATTCGTGACGTGTTTATTTGTTGAGGGTGTGCTTCATGGAGTAGCTTAAAAACAACAGACGAA
This sequence comes from Poecilia formosa, assembly GCF_000485575.1. Classification (NCBI taxonomy): domain Eukaryota; kingdom Metazoa; phylum Chordata; class Actinopteri; order Cyprinodontiformes; family Poeciliidae; genus Poecilia; species Poecilia formosa. The sequence goes on from NW_006800216.1 coordinate 67,213, forward strand.
GACATTTCACGGACCAACGTACCCCGAAGCTGTCTTAGGAAAGGAACACTTCTTGTATAAGAACAAATGGGAGGCCAAGGCAGAAATATAGGATTGCTTAAAAAAGAAAAAGAACTGGTCACTTTATAGAAATTGTAGTTATATAATCATAGTGTTATATTGTTACTTTAAGCAAAAATGTTTGTATATATTCTCATATGTATCTTGGAAGATCACCAGTGTGATGTTGATACCAGTGATTCGTCACCTAACAATGGCTTTACTTCCTCGTGTTGCAAATAGTAGACTGAAAAATAAATATTTTTGTTATGGTACGAGTTGAGATCTCTATATCTTAGAGCTGAATGTACAACCTTTTAAATTGGAACAGTTGAACTCCACCACGTAAGGTGTACCACAGCAGCAGTGTATTTAAAATATGGTGCCCTACTTATTTGCATTTCAACATCAAGAGAATGATGACTAACATTCTCTATATTCAGACATATTCACTAATAAGTTTGGTCTGTTGGTCAATTAAAAGTTATCCATAAGAGGAAAAAAAACATTTCCGTTTTCTTTTAAATGGTATAAATCATCTTCAGACTACAACTAGCTGAAAATACAGGTTTTAACAGTCCTGACTGCAGCTACCTTAACAACTGATTCATTTCCCATGGAGAGGTAAGCTCACCGTGGCCCGCAGCACTGCAACCTAATACTTGTTGACAGACTGGAGCATTTGCAGGTCATATTCATTCAGCCTAAAGATGCAAGTCACAGCTGTTTGAACCCTGGATTAAAATTCTGCGCTGCTCCAAGTGCTTACCGACATGATTATTCCACATAAAGAGGAAATGGCCTCGTAAACTAACTTTATTTCAGGGTGCTTAAAACCACTGGCCTGTGGGACCGTCTGATGAGGAGTATAGTTGACTTAAGAAGTAGTCAGGTGCACCTTGAACTGTCCCAGTCATCTGTAAATCTGCCCGCAGGCAGTGAGAAGAGGTCGATAAATTTACCGCATTTGCTTACGTGTATCTGACACTAGCCCACACAATTTGGTCACCAGTTAAACCAGCCTGAATGGATTATTACTTTATTTTTTTAGCCAGACATGCTATATACATCATGGCATTAGTTAATTTTACCCTACACTTCATTTATCTGGATGCTTAAAACTAAAAAGTGAAACTGACAGCATGACCTACTATTTGATTAATTCATCTGAAAAGTGACTTGACCCGTAAGGTGAGATTTAAAGCACTGAAAACTAACCACAAAAAATTACAAATGAGACAAGGTTGTCATGGCAACCGTAATGTACCTCTGGCTAAACTATGCAGTGAATTCGAAACCCCTGATTTCAATGTACACTCACTATTCAGAACAGCTCAGTAGTTTGTTTGAAGTGATGCATGATGGGGATTAAGTGGTCAACATTGCATTTGATTAACACAAATGTGTATAAATCATCACAGAATTCCTGCCACTTTGTTATTTTTGCACCCATATATTTAAAAACGTATTACTCCAATACATAATTGGATGTTGCATAGGATGTACCAATCGCTACACCGGTACATCCAACATAACGATTGGATGTATTGGAACATCTGACAATGTAGATATCGAACATGCCCCACCGTTAGCTGCCCCCCACCCAATTAGAGTAGCAACTAACAGATTAGTCTTCTTTTTATCTAGTACTTCTGTCCCCCTTTCTAATGGCGCCCTGGGCAACCACCCATTTGACTCCTATCAAAACCCATCACTGTGTACATACCTGTATAACCAGTGTTTACACCTTTTTGTGCTTCCCAGGGTTAACCGAACGTGAAAAGCAGCAGTGGGTTTCAGTGGCAGCTGTTTGATTAGCAGCTTGATAAAGAGGAAAATCAAAAAGATGACAAACTGGAAACTGAAACTAATCCTCTGATTTAAAGCTGTGCAGTGAAACATTATTGCGTCAGGAGCTTTGCAGCTCTAAATACATTGCTGTCTCTTTCCACCACTACGCTTAGCACTCAATTCTTCAGCAGGAGCTACAATCTGTTGGATTTATGAGCAAATTGAAGTGTCGTTTACCTTCTGAATTTACTCTGAGAGCTCCTGGGACCAATTTCTGAGCAGTTGGGGGAAAAGGAGAAAATAAGCCCCCGCTGCTGCTTTTCCTTGTACACGCCAAGCCTCCTGGGATTCTGACGGAGGCCCGCAAATCAGCAGAAACTGAGATCCTCTAAAACAAGCTCTTCTTGTGTGTACATGCTTTCTGTATCACTAACAGGAAAGCTGATTAAATGACTTTTTCCGTTTTAATTGCCATTTGAACGGGTTTATGCCTAGAGGACGTTATGAGGATGTGCCAGTGTTTTTTGTTTTTTGTTTTTTTTTTCCCCCCCACCATATGGAGAGGCATCACTCTGTTAATAAGGATATATAGGAGAGCTGCATTCCCCTCTGGAATAAGGACATGATAGGAAAAGCACAGTTAAATGTAAGATAATTGTGTCCCGAGCAGTGAACCTCAAAGAATTTATTCAAAAGTCTATTTCCTCTCTCAATGAAATTCACGGCGCAGATCCAGCTCTGTACTTCTAATCCAATTTGATTAGCTAATTTTGTCATTTCCACGCGTGGCCTGGTGTTTGGTTCACTGATTAGCAGGAACGCATTTATTCAGCCTTGGTTTTTCCAACAACAGAATTTGCTATTCCGGCAATGTAATTCGCACTTAGCCATTCAAAGTCAACGCCTGACGCGGCTGCACCCAGCCGAGAGAACGGGTCGGCTGCAATACTTCATCAGCAAAGACAAAAGGCTGCCCTTTAACGGTATGGGATAGAATCTTTAATTGCTACCAAGATATTAATTTAAAACACTAAAGGAAAAATCTGATCCGATATATCCAACTTTTACTACCTACTTTAATGAGCCAGCATCAACATTCACTTTTAATAATAAAACCACATAATCCATGCAACCAACTAGGACTGACAAACCTCCCTGACTCTATCTAAGCATAATATAACTAACCTTCAGATACATTTGTCCTACAATACTAAAATCCTTTGACACCAATCTAAGAAGTTGTCAAGAAATGTTCCAAAGACCCCATACACTGTCAAACAACAGTAGGTTTTCTCATTGTTTGCTAACTTTGATTGAGTGGAAATAGAAAATGTACTAAAAATAATCACCGGGAATACTTAATTATAGCAGCACTGCTACTCGTAGTATTCATAGTTCTAGTTGAGCCCCTAATTATCCTCTTTCTCCAACTGCGTGGGTGATTACTTGGCAAGGAACAGGTGCGTCTGACAGACTGAATGGGGCGTAGCTGGAAGTGGCAGAATGTGGAAGCTTTTCGTCAGCAGAGCTCAGTGTTTACAACAATATACGTAAGGACAAACACTCGGCAATCCAGGAAGATAATCTGTTGGAGGCTGGAAAAGACGTGAGTACAAAGACAGAAAGTCTCGGTATATTACAGTTGGTACTTTAACACATTAATTTCATAATACGTTACAAAAAATAATAAATTTACGCAATTAGTCCCTTTTCTTTTTCCTAACGTACAATGGTTCCGGCCGGAACCTTTGTGTGCAGACGTTCCCAGAAACCTGACGCACAACCGACATTTGGAACAACAAATGAATAACAAAACTGCTTCTCTCGGCCCAATGGGCGATCATTTTTGACCCAAATAATGACCTTAAGGGTTGCTAGAAAAGACTGTTGTTGTGTTCAAGTTCTGCTAAAAGGAGTTAGCCTATCGGCGAAGCTTTTCAATGCTGACGTCCCCAATGCTAATGTCAGAGTCCACAGTCCACACTTCTAAAATATTTTTCAAAGAAGTTGCATGAATCAGGGGTTCCTGAAACACTTTAAAACTTTGTATTAATCTGAGGGTTGAATATAAACAATAAATCTCTCTGTTGTTGAACTCAAGTTTTATCAACCATTCTTTGAAGTATTTTTTCCCCCCCAAGTATTCAGTTTTACAGGGTTAAAAGTAATCCAATTCAGGACAGAAATTAGGCTATCTTGTTCAAAGCTGGAGAAACGATGCATCTTCCCCAGAGTGTGTCCTCAGTGATATTTACCCGAAGCACTAGGATATAAGGAGGAACCAACTTGGCGCGTTCAGAGCAAAACTTGAACTGGAGTCTTGATGTAATATTACTGCCAAAGGCCTCTCCGCTCTGTTTTTTAATCTTGGAAGTAAACAAGAAGAATCCTAATTTCATCTCGCCTTCCCAGACTGCCCTTGAGCATTCAATGTGTTGAGACAGATCACAGCGCATGTGCTTTTGTTGCTTTTTAGTCATGTAGCCAAAAGCAAAATAAGACAAAACAGACATACGCAAAAACTGTGATAAAGATCTAGACCTTCTGGTTCTAAGCCATTCTCGTAAAATACACATTTCTGGTCAGATTTATAGTATCTTTACGATGCTATTCAGCGATGCTGATTGATTTTTATGACTGAAATATGAATCATAATCTGTTAAAAGTCCTTCTGAAGTAAGGAATCACACCTTTTCTTAAAGTTTGCTTTATTATAGATTAGAAGAAGAATCGGGAGACATAAGGAGCAGTCTTAATCCGTTGGTTTTCAGCACCAGAACTGCCACAACACAAATGAGTAGCTCACATTGGTGTACCACTTACTGCTCTGTAACCTCTGTCACGTGTGATTGGAAGTACACTGTGTTCATTGATTGGCCCGTGAATTTACATCAACATCTCAGCCACAATTTTCAATCTGCAAGGAGATTGTAGTGGTTGATGAGATGGCGAGCTGCAAATTGATAATTCCATGGACAGACATTGAGGTCCAAACTCTTCAACTCATAACGAACAAATACACCAAGAGTTTCGAAGAAACTGGACACTTAAGGGTAGATGTGCAAAATTACATCACCAGACACTCAACACAGCTCGTGGACACTCAAGGCCAGCCCAATTTCCAACGTTCCTGTTTTTCCTGTTTTGCTATTTCCTTTGGTTTGTTGTTTTGCTGTATTTCCTTATAATTCATGTAAAGCACTTTGAATTGCCTTGTTGCTGAAAATGTGCTATATAAATAAAATGACCTCACCTTACCTAGAATGAGATTTGACAATGGAGAAGGGGAATGTGACAAGAAAGCAAATCCTTATTGCCCTGGGTATTGGATGTCCAGAGTCCCGCCATGTTGGATCACATAAAGAACCAGACTGTATATGAAAAAATATCCAGTCTGGTTCTTTATGTATGTCCAAACTGTACATAAGAAAAAAGCTGGAACCTGCACAAAAACGGATTAACATAACATAATGTCGTGCACAACACAGAAAATATTTAGTTGCTTCTTTTGTTGATTCAGTCAAGAAAACCTTCTTGATCGACTGACATTCTAGGTACTGACCAACAAATTAAAAGCAGTGTACAATAACTGGAATTATCATTGTTAGCACATTTTAAACATTCTTAGAAATGTCAACGAGCCAACACTGATCACAATTATCTCACAAGTACAGTTATTTTTAAATTACTGTTTTTCTGAAACGTCATTACTCAACTAAATAAAAGACAGAGTCACATGTAAGGGTTGAGATCTGCAATTCTAAACTTCTTGAATTTCAGAATCACTGTAAGCACTGTATGTGTATTCAAAGAAAATATGCAGATTTAATACTCTATTTCCTTTAGACATATGATGCAGAAGACCAGTGAAGCTATAACAGTACCCTCCCCTCCCCCTACCCTGCAGTACTCCTACCAGTCTGATCAGCATACTGGGCACGAGGAACTGTCATCTGATATTTAATTGCAGCAGCAGCGTCTGTAATCAGATTTTATTAGAATGCGTCCACACGAAGCCTGCAATTGCAAATTTCTGGCCTGCGAGTGACAGGAAGACACCAATTCTACAACCTAACCCAGATTATCCAAGCAACACTGAGGAATGACTCCCTTTTCCCCTTTTGCTTTCACTCCATCTCCCCTGTTATCAGTTGTCACCATAATGAGTAGAGATGTTCGTAGGAGGGCTAGGGGTGTATACCTGCGGGTCCAGTCGGGGGTGCAGAGTAGAGATGAACTGCAATTGATTAGCTGTGTGGCCATCTAAAAGGGCTGAGCTGTAGTATGTGCTGGGCTTTGACAGCGGATGACAGCAAAGTAAATGTGTGCCGAGTTAATGAGGTTGCCTCCCCACGCCACACGAGTCAACACTCAACCGATCGATGCTCCAGTGTAAACAACCGGCAAAACGGCGACGACTGTGGCACGTTTTAAACCGATGTCGCCAGAAGCTGGATGAATGTTCAGGCAACACTTGTTTTTTAGCTAGAGTGCATCAAACTTATTAGAGTTAGCTAAAACTAAGGAAATAACAAAAACTGGAATTGAGAAAAGCTTCTTCGTTAACCAAACTACATAAAAACGTGGCTGTTTCCATGACAAGCGCAGACATTGACTCTACATATGTAGTGAACAAGTTGTAGAGGTTGCAAACAAGCATGGACCCCACTGAGTCGGAGGTTTAGACTTTGAAAATATGAGCTCACTGGAGATGAATACAAATGCAGGACTATGGTAACTTCCGATTAAAAACAACATAATACGTTTTAGGGTGTTTTTTGCCAATAAGATCTTTGCTAGAGAAGAATTTTGTTTGGTTTATATCCCACCCCCACTTCCCTACAGTATTTTAGTCCATCTGAAGACATTAATATTATTAAACCCTTTGCATGCTCACTGAATTACACCAGTGTGGGTATGCAGCAGTGAGCCGACTGTCTAACAGACAGCTTGCTTTCCTGGAGCCATCCTGCAGGACTAGCTAAAAACAACTGCCTTGCCGTTTTCTCTCCTCAGATAATTTCAAAACGCAAACCTGTTTTTGAGAGCATTTATATTTGCATTTGACTTGGGGGAGGGTGGACAGGAAATTGTGTGCTACATTGTAAATAAAGAAAGAAGGGAGAGCAGGGCAGGTGTCAGCAAGAATGCAATTTTTATCAAAACTTCGTCAACGCTACATGGCAGTCTCTGGGGCAGAACTACATCAGGCATCTACATCACCTCATAATAAGAAAACCAGGCAAGACATGGAGGGCAGGACATCTTTTACTGATTTCATTTCTTATTGGAAGGTCTTGCCACGCTTTATCCTTGGGCTATGTTTCATAAAAAATATGTCCAACTGAGAACATCCAAAGGAGCTAGTTAGTTGCTCCTTTGGATGAACTGCAATTGATAGATAGCTAGATATAGCTACATTGCTAAAAGCTCAGTTAGATATCTACTAGTTAGCTAGCCAGTTAGCTAACTAGCTAATTAGCTAGCTAGATAGCTAACTAGTAGATATCTAGTTAGCTATCTGTAGATATATAGTTAGCTATCTAGCTAGCTAGATATAACTAGCTAGCTAGCTGTATCTAGATGGGTAAGTAGCTTTTCTCTAAACTGTTGATATTGCTCTATGAGGCAACAGTTTAGAAAAGATGGTCGACGCCACCTAATTCAAAATATGAGACTAAACTAGATTTGGTAATGTTATTGCTTGATCATTGCTGTGTTTTTTGTGTTGTTTAAGCATAGATCTTGTGGCGGTGGTGTGCATGTGCTCACATTTACCAGTGGGTGCTGTATTGGTGTCATAAGCACCTCATGACACCAACAAAAACCTATCTGGTGAATAAACTGTACATTTGGACAACTGTTTTGTTTAGTTTAGTCTTGTTATAGCACTAGTGGCCTTTTTTGCAGTTATCAGACAGGAAATAGGTAGAGAGAAGGGGGGAGACATGCAGCAAAGATCCAAAGCTCAAGAACTGAACCTCAAACTGAGAAAAGCTCACACCATGACCAGAATAAACACTGGAACCCATAGTTGAGATTGAAATAGTCAAGAAAGATAAGAGGTAATCCATTATTTATAATGTGTAATGAGGGATGCTGCAGGGCTGGAGAAAGGCTCCATTTTTAGGTCAGTGGAAACTACTCTTGAAAAGCAACACTCATCTCTGAAGAGAGAGGTACACTGGAATCCCATTGCTTTACAGCTGGGGTTGTTCTGGCTTTACAAGTACCTGCCTAGTCCATTACCACAGCCGCTCTGTTTACAGCAGAGAAAGAAACTAAGAGAGCATCTTATTGGCATCGTAAACTACCATGGCTGCCACATTGATCCAGTTTTATCCACTGGCTGAATGACCGGGACACCAGCAACTACCATCAATCAGAGATGAGGGGGTTTAGTGAACGTGTCACTGTCCTAGAAAAGGAGCTCTTCGTCTCTGCTTGCCATTTTAACAGACTGAAGCTCTTGGCAGCAGGAGACTTTTTTCCATAATCATTCATTTATCGTCTGAAGGTTAATTGATAATATATGCTCATTTTCCAAAGCTCCTTTCCACACACACACACACGCACACGCACACACACAGTATGTCTTTCTATTGTCACAAGGATTTTGCCTTGGCTTCTATTCATTTTTCACTTATTTTTTAAAACCTAACTTAAACTCAATTCACACTCTAATCCCTAACCCAAAAGCAGCACTTCTTCTCATGGGCCCGGGTCACTTTAGTTGGGAAAATGGTCCTTACATTACATCAAATACAAGGTCACACACACACCTTTCTATCTTTACAAGGACTTTACATTGACTTCCACTCATTTTTCATTCATTTACATAGTCTAACCCGAACTAAATTCACTCCTTAGTCTTAAAACTAATCCTTAGATAGTGCCCGATAATTCCTATTTTGGTATTGATCCGATACCAAGTAAATACAAGGCCAATGTAATCAATGCCAATATGATATCGATACTTTTATATAGAGTTTGACATAAAACTTCTGACGTTGAGGTGTTTCCTTGGGAGCGAAGGAGTTCCTTTGAATTAATTTGCTAAAACCTAGAACAGAATTTGCACAAAGTTTATAGGTGACTACAAAATACTTTAAGAGCATATTAACATGACAAATTAGAAACAATAGAAAAGCAAAATAGATCCATGTGTATTTTTTTACTAAATAAAAAGAATACAAAAATATATTATTTTGGAGCAAATCAAAACAAAATTGCTTTTGAAGTAGAGTGAGTTGAAATTTCAAGAGGGAATGTGAAACTAAAGTATCGACCTTATCACGATACTGATACTGATATCAACTTGGTATTGATATCTGTATTTTGGATTGATCCGCCCACCTCTACCAAAAAACAGCCCTTCTTACGGGGTCCAGGCTTTGGGTAGCATTTGTTGGAAAAAAGGGGCTTACAAGGTGAGAAATGCTAAAACACACTTACACACGCACACCTACACAATTCGGTCATTACAAAGTCTTTCATTCATTTCTGTAGTATAAAGAATAGATTAGAAATGTCTTATCGTCAACCAGTAGGGAAGTTTTTTTTTGTTTTTTTTTAAGGTTTTGTTGGCTCTAGTGGCCTTTATTTGAAAGTAGTTTGACAAAAAAGAGGGTTATGAGAGAGAGGGAAGACGTGGCAAATGTCACCAGGCTGGGAATCGAACCTGCGACCACCGGCATGGGGACTAAGGCCTCAATACATGGGTTGTGCTTTTGGCGTAAAAGTGCATAAAAAGTGTCAACCTTGCATTACTTGGTAACAAATTAAATTTTTATGCAAAGTTGCATTAAAACCTATATTAAAAGTAAATTAAGAGTCAACTTTGCATTAAAAGTGCCATTATCTACCGAATCACCGCATTCACAAGCCACTTTTGATATTGGCCAAGACCTAGATAAACTCCTTAACATTTTAAAGTTAGTCATTACATGGAAAGAGGGGTTTTTTGGAGGGAGGGGGAACCGGAGTGCTCGGAGAAAACCCCAATGACGGACCAGAAGACAACACACACAGTGTATTGAATTGGTAAATTCCTAAATCAGACCAAATGCAATTCTGTTGTTTTTCTGTTCAGAAGACTCCACTCATTCAAAGTGAACATGTCTTGTTTCTTTGTGAAGCTCTGAATCTAGTTTGGTCTCCTTGCTTTCTGATACGTCACGACTCTGTTGTACCTCTTCCCTGTCGCTCATCTCCATTGTTTCTTCAGGGGTCACCGCCTTTCCTGATATTGGTGGTAATAAAAGAAGATTTGTTCTCCTCGCATGCATAGCTTCACTGATGCATTTGTGTGTATGGTCTATCTGGAGAGCTTTAGCTTCAGAAGTCATCGATGAACGCGGCTGTTGTTGAGTTGGTGAACGGGCTACCTTTTTCATTATTGGAGGCAACACTTGAAGACTTTTTTCAGTTACGTACAAATGTCCAAATCTGCATCTCCGTATTCTCGCCACCTCTAACGGCGTGGCTGAACGAGTCGAGGTAATAGCAGGCTTCTGTTTAATCTGCGGGCGCTCTGCCTTTTCCAAAGTTTTGGATGCTGGTGGCGATGGTGCTTGAACAGATTTTCTCTTCTCCTGAACAGATCCTCTTGTTGACCGTCTTCTTTTCTTGCGCTCTTGGGCCTCAGGTGACTGTGCAGAATGCGACTCGTCGTCGCTGTCTGAGAGCTGTAACATTTTTAAAGGCGGTTCTTCAATACAAATCTCGTTGTGTCCTCTTGAGCATACGGATTTTCTCTGCTTGGGCGGAGGAGCAGGCTGTGGCTTTTGTTTGCTCTCAGAGATCTGAACCTGTTTTGCTTTATCTTTCGTTTCCACTTCATGTGTACTTTGTCTTTTGCCCCTCTGTGTGGTTAAGCTCTCTACCACCTTGGATGTGCCTTTGGGGGCCGCTGGGGGTTTCAGGGGCTCCACCTTCTTTAAAGTTGATGGTAGAACTTTTGTTTCCCTCTCATCCATACGTTTGCCTGTGCCTGTGTATAGTCTTGAGATGCCTAATGGCTTAGCTTGACCTGTAGGAGTCTTGGGTTGGACTGGTTTATGATGGGTTGGCATTAAGGAAACCTTTTTGGATGTTGGTGGTAATGAAGGAATACGAGAGGTCTTTGTCTTTGATATAATCTGACTTTCGGCTTGTGTCGTCACAGGTTTAAAGTCTGGCAGGCCACAATGTAGGGCTTTAATCCTTTCTGAGACCGATTGTTTTTGTTGTTTCTTTTCTGCTCTACCCACGGTGTCGATTTTAGTGACTGACGTCTGTGGAGATGGAGCAATTAAAAACGTTTTCAAAACACTAGTAGGATGTTTGTCAAGCTTCTCTCGATCTAGATGTATAAATCGGCTCTCAGGGAAGGGAACTGTTGAAGGTTGCAGGTCGTCTGGGCTCTTTTTTAGAGGTACAGCATCTTTTTTCTTCTCAGGCGTTTGTTCTACATTGCCTGCATTTCTCAGAACACCTTTTGCTGGCCTAGTCTTATGTCTAAGGGACTCAGCAATTTTTGGCTGCTCAAGAGGTTCTGTGAACCTTACCATTTTTCTTTTTGGTGGTGGTGGAGAGGGCATTTCAGGTTTTTGAGTCTCCTCAATTATAGACTCTTCAGGTTCAAATAAGTCAAATTGTTCCTGGATTGACTTAAGCATTTTTAATCTCTCTGATAATGACAGAATGACGCCTGGTGTTTCCATATTGTCACTTCTTGACTCCTTTTCATATGTACTCTCCCTTTTACTTTCTGACCGACTTAACCGAGGCCTTGTTTGGATCTGTGGCGGCAACGCTAGCAGTTTCTCTAGTAGTTTGTCAAGATTTGTTTTATTCACAGGCAGCATTTCTACAAGGCTCTTACTTTCTGTTCCATCTGGCGAAGGCTCAGTCAGGGCCATTTGTAATAATTTCACAAGCCAAGATGGCTTCACCTCTTCCTTTTCGTCTGATAATTTTGGTGATTCTTCGCTTTCAAAAAATTTGATGTATTCATGGCTTTTGTCAAAGCCAGCCAATATATAATCAATTTCAGATGTGTCTAATGTTTCCATATCTTCAGCCTCAGCACTTGCTATGAGCTCTGGGATATCTGTAGGTTGTTCAGTTTGAAGACCTTCAGGCTGCACCTGGACCTCATTCGTAGGCTGTTCAGCTTTTTTCTCCTCATCTTCACTTGGAGATTTTTCTGACTCTATAGTTTCTGGCTCTATAGGCACACTAAAAAGTCTAGATAGGCATGTTATTTTAGTGCTCCGGAATTCGTCATGGTATATACGCTTCAGCTTTTTCATGAAGAGCAATTCCTTCCTAACTTTAGCAAACTGAGCAATTGCACCTTCAACTGAAACATCTATAGGAGAAGAATTTTCTGGCAATGGCCTCGTCAAACATTGCATGTACTTTGTCTCTTGAAGATAATGTATTAAAGTTAACAAAAATGGTTGTCTGTAGATCATGTAGTCAAATTCCATGCCATCTATAATTTTTTCTTCTTGTGGTGGCATACTCTCTGGTCCAACTATCTCTATGTCTTCTACTGCCGGAACTTGTTTTGGAACCATGTTCACCCATCGATCCTTTCCAAAGATGCCAACAAAGGTACCGGTGCTTGACCAGAGTTTCACATTGTAATCCACCTCTGCTGTAATTATTTTCTCGCAAGCAGGATCACATGCAACACTTATCAACTCAGAAGTACCGGCTTTCCAAGAGGCTATCAGTGGAGTTGGTTGTGAAGGGTATAGCCATCCACTGATTGTCTCATATTCCAAATTATCTTTTGTTTGAAGACCAAAATCCTCAATATCATACAAACAAACTACTCCATAGCTATCACCTGTCAGTAAAATTGTTTCACTTTCAGAAAGTGACACACAAGTAATTTTAGCACCATCTTGTATGACTGCCTTGAACCTACTTATCAATCCTCCATTAATTGTCGTTGACCACGCCGTAATGTAAAGATCACCTATTGTCAGCAATGTGCCTGTTGTAGCACTAACCTCTCTGCTCTTCAGAGATTTTACTAATAGGACTCTTTTTTCTTCACCTTGCTTCAGAGTAGACTCGATCAACAAATCATGTCGAAGCGTTTGCTGGCGAAGATACAGTTCAAGGCTTTGTATTTTAGGGTTGTTTGTCGTGTTGATATAGTACAAAACGGTTAAAGTTTCTAAATCCCAGGTGAGAATATTGCCATTGCTGGATGCTACAATCAGTTTGTCGTCATGGTGATCCATCGAGGAAATATTGTTCAATAGAAAATGCTCAAACTCATTCATTAACTTTCCATTAGAATTCAGCTGTAAGATTTTTGAGGAATCCTTTGTGGAAATGTACATGACATCGTTCATGAGGACAATGCTGGTCACGTCATTCGGTAAGGTTGCTTCTAGGATTTCCAGCTGTTCTCCACTGTTAAAGTTCCAATGTTTTATTAACCTGTCACAAGAAATTGTGATCAGTTTGCGGTTGACTTCATCGAATGACAAGAATGTGTTTCCAGCAATCTTGTGTTTGCTTGGTGTAATGTCAAATTCCATAACAGCCTTTCCGGTCAAGATATCCCACACTGTCACAATGCCTTTCTGGCAAACAGAGATAACTTGCTTGTAAATCCCGTGATAGAGCATACTACACAAAGGCATGCAGTGGGATTTCAAGGTCTCATGAAAAACATTTGTTCCCCTTCCAAAACATTTTCCAATAACTGAGTTAGCAACGTAAAACTCATTGTTGTGTATGTTGTAGCATACACTGGTGATTGGGGCAGTTGGTATCAAGCCACTGGGAAAAATACGCTGCTTGAGGTTCCAGTCTCCATCAGTCCAAAAACATATCTGTTTGTCTATTGATATGCTGACAAACATTTTCTCTATGGAATTGTACACAACATGGCTGACAGTTTCCTTATGTCCTAATAATTCACGTTCATATGATTTGGTTTTGTGAGGAAACCACACCCGTAGAACGCCAGACATTCCACCGGTCAAGAAATACCTGGACCAAGGAGAATACGCAACAGACTTGTAGAATCTGTGGTTCCCAGGACTTCTATAGATCTGTGCGTTGACAGCAGGCTCACTTCTCTCTTGGTCAAACATGCACTCTACGACGGCCATGAATTTGGATGTCGTACCACACATGGTAAAAGACTGTAAAGATGGAATGTATTGCACTTGAGTGCAAATGTCATCAAAAATAAAAATCTTCAGACTATCAAAGTTTTCACAGGTGTTGGTGCACAGCAGAGATGAGACAGTCACAGTTGGGTAGTGTCGTAAAGAGGTTCTTTGCAACTTCTTCTTGTTGAAAAGCCCGTTATCGTGGATGTAATAGGAGACGTAAACAAACAAAAATCCTCTTGAGTCGCCACACGCAAAAATGCCCTTGTTCCCATTGCAGTAGTAGTCCATGGCTGTAAACTCTTCCTCCAAGATGCAGAATTTGATTCTCGTTAAATCAGAAAACTGCTCACAATTATAGAATAAGATCTCTCGGTCAGACGTTGAGACAGCCAGCATTTTGAGATCGCTGATGTACAACACATCGAAAACATGCATTTTGGGAGTATGGTGATAAGCAGGTGTTGTCGTCTCTCTTTCTTGAAGGGGAATACATTTTGATATCTTTAAGTCATTTGACCAGTATTTCAGCGTGCCATTTGTTGTGACCGTAATGTAATTATAGCTTTTGTAAGACCTGATAGGTTCCATTAAGCAATAGTCCCTGAAATCCTGTGCGGTTTTCAGATTGGAGGGTCGGCAAATCATTTTCACAATTGGTTTCAGACAGTGAGTCTGTGTGTACGTGAAATCATATGGGAAAAGTATGTTCTTGTAGTCCAAAGTCTCTGCTTGTTCATTTCTCTGAAGAAGATAGTGCAAAAGTTCTCCTAGATCCACGGTTCGATCGCAGTTTGTGTCAATCTTCATGTGTAAGACACGAACCTCCTCTTTTGTGATTTCTGTGTTTATTTGCGCCATCATCTCATAAAATTCATCCATGTCCAGGCCTCCACTTTCATCAGTGTCGGCCTCTTTGAATAGTTTCACAATTTCTGGAATGTTTTCCGCCGTGAACATCTTCTCTGCGTCCGAATCTGAAGATGGTTCTTCGTTTAACATGTCCACTTTTGGAGGCTCGTCTATGTGGGCTATCGATTTGGGAAAATGTCCGTCGAGGGACTTCAGTATTTCGGCTTCGTAGAAATCCGTTTTCATCGTTTTCCCTGCTTTTTGAAACATCTTGCCTGGAAAGTGATTTTACAAAGTTTTACAATATCGGTTTCTGGAGTCACGTGTCACTCTGTTAGAAGTGAAACAATGAAGAATGAGTTTTTAAATTTTTTTGCTTTTTAGCATCCTGGAACGAGGTGCTGTCACCAAAGATCAAAGCCCCCCTGTGACATAAGCTGACGTTGCTTGGTAACAAAAGCGTGTGTGGGAGGAGCGGAAAAATCGGTATAAGTGGCCCATTTTGGATCAGTGAATGCATCCAGTGCTACATTTGTTTGACGTCATGGAATGATTAAAACTGTCCAATTACCAAATGTTAAACTTCGAGTCCTACTTTTTTTTTTAAACTAGAAAGCCGCCCAGTTTTGAGAGCTATTTATATTTCTGTCTTGATGAACCACCATGCCAGTTGATTCACATTTGACACACACACGGTTACTTTACAGTATTAAGCTCCATTTTAAAATAGTACAACATACTGCAATCAAAATAATCTGTGCTACAATTAGCATTTGATTGAAAGCAAAAACGATTTGATTTTAAATAAAGTTTTAAATAAATCCAGACAGTTTAAGTGTAGGAATGAAGCCCAGGTTTGAGAATTGACTGCAGCAAAAACTGCTGTGGGTGTCTACAGGAATGTTGGCTGATTCTCTGAAAACAGCAGTTCCTTCCAGGCCACGCTTTGTACGTGGACAGCCAAATTTTGGAATATTGCTTAATAACTTAAAACCTTCTCTTAATTGCTCAACAACCCTATCTTTGATATGGTTTGTCTCCTGGTATTGACAATAGGTGCTTATTCACTAATGTTCTTTAGTAGACCTCTACTGCACAGAAGTGGGCCCCGTTTAGTGATTACATGACTTCTGAAGACGACTGATTGCACTGGAATTTATTCAGGGTGTTGCACACCACGTTTCTTAATGTGCCACTCTGTTGGTCTTTCACAGCATCATAATAAAATAACTGTAGGCATGTAGTTTTACAAGATGTGTAAAAATTCAAGTGGCTTGACTGTTTTCGTAAGGCACCGTCTGACTTGTGGAAGGGGGCTAAACACAGCAAGCACCACACTCCAACTCGTCTCCCAATGTGCACCAAGTCACGTGCCGGTACTGAAATAGCAGCAGTTAATTATATGAATAAATGAAACTTTTATAGTCTGTCTTTTCACTGGCGAATCCGACCTTTGCCCCCCCCTTCATCTAAACTACACAAAAAACAAAATTGGGCCAACACAGAGCGCATTGTGTAACTCGTGATGTACACATGTTGGACACTAACTTTCTTCTTCCAGCTCTTTTCAGTGTCTGCAGAACCATGTAAAGTGGAAATTATACACACACCACACCAAAATATAGGCTGGATGGTAGAATATTTATATATTTACTTATTGATTTAACATTTTAGGCGTTTATACGGTTACCCATCCGTGACCCCTGCAGGTCCAACTCAAGAAGGGAGCTTCTATGTCAGAATGAAGAGTTCTGATCAATTTTAATAACATAGAAGTTTAAGCAAATAATTAATAACAACCTAAGTTCCATGAAAATAAAATCCATAAACACTAAAGCACCTTTTTTTAATCTGGTAAGGGATTCAAAGACGTCCTAAAATAATCTAAAACCTGACGGTCCAATAAATGGCAAAGTAGAAATACAGGTGAGGAATTTTCAAAAATGAAAACTTTTTACTGGTGCCACCATTTTTTTGAAGATATTGTTAAATGTTTCCAGAGGTCAAAGGTAAACCAATCTGTCCACCCGTATAAACATCGAACAAACTATGGTGTCAATCAACTGTGTCATGTTTATGTAGAAAAAAAAAAAAAAAAAAACTTGCCTGAGTCATTATAATAGATATAATAGATTTTTACAAAATTAAATGAAAGACAAATTTTGTCATGTTTGTGTAGCTAAAAAATTTGTAGCACAGTTGATCGACAACAAATCTGTATGATTTTGTAATTGTGGGCTGGCTGGTTGACCTCTGAAAACAGTATCAAATGAACATTTTTGGTGCTCAAAGGGGAGAGGTCAATTAGAGGTCATGTGCTCTGGAGTCAAGGTTTCTGAAAGGAAAGCGAGAGCACAGGTGAGTAGGTAGGGTGTGTAGGTTGATTATGAGAGGGTACGACTCTACAGGGAAGAACTTAAAGATGGTGAATGCCAAAGAGAAGTTTCTCAAAAAAAAAAGTCTTTGCATTGATTTGCACTGAGGGAATCGTGGAGGGAGGGGGGGTAAAAAATTATCAACAAGAACTTGAACTCGAGGAAATTTACTTAATTTCCAAGGATCACTGGGTTAGATCAAGAAACTGGCACTGTGACGCTTTATTTAGTAAGCAATCATATCAATTCATATGTTTTCTAGTTGATTATTCACACACAAAGAATTCCTCTGTCTATTTGCAAAATGCAGCATTTGGGTGAATGTCTCATACTTTTGTGTGAAAGGCTTTAAAGCCTTCAATAAATTCCTGCACAATTCAATTTTCTTAGGAATATGGAAGTTATTTGTCCCCACAGAGTTGCACGCTCATAATATATCTCTGACTTAGTATTGAAAAAATTAGTATTTTCCAATAGATGGAAAGCAAGGACGAGTCAAGGACATGACAAAAGTGGCTTCGCTATCCATTCAATTAAATTTATTACCAACATAAAGTACCTTTGGCAGTCTGGGAAACAGAAACTGAAGAAATGGGGGATGTGTCCCCAGGCATGCCGTTCCTAACTCGCACATCCTGCAGACTGCAGTTCTCCATCAAAGCACCAGAACATGGGGGCATGATTTCAGAAGACCCCATTATGCGGGGAAAATGTCATTAGCAATTTTACAATTTCACGCATTGGTGCGGCTAACATCTCTCTGGAAGACGGCAGGTCATGGATGAAAGGTAAGAGGCCCCCAAACTCTTGGAGCAAGCCAGACATTGAGTAATGTTCAGTACTTAGCATGAGGGGAAGAGGAACTCACGCATTCCTGTCCAGCATCACCGCACATCGCTCATCCTGGTACAATTACATTTCTGAACTGAGGACAAGAATGCCTTGTTTTTTCAACTCCCAACAATTTTGAGGTCACAGCAACTCATGTGCTCATCTCCATTTTTAATTCCTCCTTCTGCCAATCTTCTGCTGGTCCGAGGTATGTTTTTTCATTTCAACTTGATTTCCTATCAGAATAGTCAATCTTGGAGGATATGGGTTGCTAGGCAACATCTTTAAGCCATTTTTCTTACAATAATGACATTGTGGGAGATATATTTTTCCTTAAACATCAAAATTCTTCTTTTCTCAGTTCCACAATTTTTCACTACAAGTGGAAATTATCACAATTATTATCAATTTTATTATAATTAATTAATTATTACAATTATCACAATTTTTCACTATAAGTAGCTAAAACCACGAACAGTCAAAATGCCCTCAAAGAATGGTTAAAATTGCCCAGTTCAATAGTTGAAACACCAAATATATACTAATATGTATTAATATGCACAGTAAAAACAGTCTTAACACTGACGTAACATCAATTCTCTATGATCTTCACTAGTTTCAACTAGCAATGCATCCAAGTATCTCAGCTTCCCAAGCTTCACTTTCTTTTGATGTTCTCAATGGAAAATTACATTAATAGGCACTTCTTCTTCGCACAGCTTGGAGTTACAATCCACAAAAAAAAATTTGCAAATGAATCAACAAATTCTGAACTGCAAATAGACGGAGGTCCACTGTACATACATTATGTATGCTGCAGTTTCTGATCCACTGGAGCCTTTTAGGATTAGAGGCACATATCTTGGTTTGCCATTAAAACATAGCACATATTACTCTTTCATTTTTTTTAATTCTAAGACAAATTTGTACTTTTACAGTAAAAAGAAATCCTAAGTCAGCCTTGCCAAAGAAATCCCAATTTCTCACTCTTGCCCTAATCTAACAAATGTGGGTAAACTAGGTCAAATCGACTGCTTTGACATCGTTTCTAAAACAAAAAAACATTGGCATCAGAAATCCAAATAAATTTATGTATTCTTCCCATGTAATACCTACAGTATTTTAGCAAAAGACACAAAAAAAAAAAAAAACATCGAGCAACCTCTTATAACAACCCTTTCCGGAACCTCTTGCACTCATTTATATATTTAAAACTCCAAAACTGAGGCAAAATATCTGCATTGCAAATGAGTGTCAAACCGTGGGCAGAGGAGATGGATGACTCTCCCCTCTCTGAGAGGCAGCCTCTGCCAGAGATTGCAGATCAGAAGAGGCTATAATTACGGTGCAGCCTCGGAGACATACTGGAGGGATCAACCAACAAGTCCTCGGAGCTGTCAGGCTTTCTGAAGAGAGCACAGTAGCATAATTGAGCCGCGCTGAATGGGTAGCATAAAGAGACGTTAGACAATCAGCTGCAGTTGACGGCTGATGCATGAAAAGGTCTGTGGTTCCGTGGCTCAAAAGATGCGCTGTGGTTTCTAAATGATCTGCAAAAACTTTCCAAAACAGTGATCGAGTCTCTGAAATGTGCAGAAACATATTGTTGTTTGGAGCCTCTTTATACAACAACAGCAGAAAATCAGTTATTAGGAACAATTCAGAGATGGCCAGTGAGTATAAATTAGGTTTTAAACATTCATAACCAACTCCAGACTCTTATCTCAGACTCAGATTTCATTCCTCCTTCTTCCTCTGCTGCATTTCAAGCATTTCAGCTGCACTTTATCTGGTAAAACATCTACATTTCTGCTTTTTGAAGTGCATAACATAAATTAAAGTCTTAGAACGCCACTCAGAGCAGCTGCAGCTTTCACATTGATAGGTGTCTGTATTTTAAAAAGGAGCAGTGTTATGTCTTTCTCAATTTATAGTACAATCAACAAACCATGTTAACGTCAGTTGTTAAAGAAATGCTATATATATCAAATATAACTTAAAAGAAATTTTACTTTGTAATGTAACACGTTGAAATCGGGCCTCTGTATCTTTAAAAACTCCTGCTCTTTCTGAAACTCCGCCTTCAGGAAGTCACCACAACATGGCTCCTCCATTAACCTTTAACAACATTTTTACCAGCATTGTCCTGAAAAGTAGCTCCTATAATGAGATCAGTAAATTTGCAGTTCCACCGGGTGTTTGTAATTGCTACTGGCTAGTTTGAAGGAGCTGGGGCGGGGCTGGGGGGCAGGAGGGGGAGTCATGTAAACTTAAAAAAAAAGTTGATACTACATAATACTGCCCCTTTGAAGAATATGTTTCTAGTTTTCTGGACTTTTATCTGAGATATGTCAACTTTGTACATCAAGAAATAGAAGTTTCTACCCATTTGAGTTTTTTAACTCTGTCAGATTATTTACAGAGTGTCAGTGAGCTTCAGTGCTCAAGTCTTTTCACAAATTTTCAACCAAATTTAGCCTCAGACTTTGACTTGGCCATTCCGACACGTGGCTTTGCTCGGATCTAAACCCTTCCCTTGTCTGGCTGTGTTGTTTATGGTCGTTGTCCTGCTAGATGGCAAATTTTCACCCCTGTCTACACAGATTTACTGTACTAGCCTGAATTTTCAGAAAGGGAACAAAAGACAAAGGCATTGAGCAATCTTTAGGATTTTCAAGTCTGCTTTTTGACTGATGTCCATAAAACTTTACACAGTGTGGAGTGTATTCTTCACGTTGGCCTAATGCCATCCTACGGTGGCGTTAGCCGCTCAACTAAATCTCATTTCGACAAGAAAACAGACTTGTGTTTGTGTCATGGCAGGGTGGGACAGAAAGGCCTGATGAAGCCACCGCCTCACAGCCACCTTCAGGCTATTTTGCAACAACAGAGCATTGAGGGAGCGGAGGGGGTGACACCAGGGGCCACGCAACAATCGCCGTGATGTCAAAGCCACAGCTGTAAAGAACTGGAGGAGATTTCAGCCAGAAAGAAAAAAACAAAAAACATCTGCAGTCTCGGAAAACATCACTGTAAAACAAAAGGGCAAAGTCACTGAAATGTCTACGGATAGCTGGTGTGTCTTCCAGAGAGTGTGCCTAGTACCCTACCATGGTTTAAGTTCTCTGTTACATTTCTGACTGATTCCAATAAAAAGTTGGAGTTAAATCCACAAATTTCTTCACTTTTTGACACCAAAGAACATCCTCACAACTACTTACCAAAGCTCAGACTGCGCACAACAACAAAACCTTTTTAAAAATCACACTGAGGCAATCAAAAAGCCTCTTACTGACCAGTCATCCGCTAAAGGAGCTTGCATGATACACAGTTCGGAGACTCTCTGCATAGAAAGCAAGCAGACTACTCGGTCAACAAAGAGACAGATGGGGCAAAGTGGTGGGCTTCATTTGAGTGCTATGCTTTAGATGAGAACGGACCGCCAAGTATTTTGAGAAGACGACGGCCATCTGCTCAAATCGTTACAAGTGTGATGGTGGAGACGAAGCCATTTACAAATTGCAGCAGTAATCTGCAGCAGTAATCTGATGTGTTATGTTCCAGTTATGGCCTAGAGATGTACACACAGCTGGGGTTAAACCTTGGTCATTGACGGCAGTCGTTCCGGTGTTGTCAGACAAACCTTCTGATGAGTAACAGATCTGATGCAATTGGCAGAAAATGTATTACCAAGCTGTTAAAGTCAGAATATGACTGTTTATCACCAAATTCAAGCAAAACCCATCTTCAACCATGCTACGAGAAGAAACATCTCAAACATGGCTCCTCAACAGAATGAAAGTCCATTGACTTTCATTTATTCTCTACAGGTACAACATTACAAAGACGAGGGGGTTTGCTGCAAACAGCAAGTGAGTTCTATAGATGTGGAGAAAGGATCCTTTTTCTGTGGATGACTCCTGGCAGAAGTCAACAATACATCAAGAGGAATCTGAAAGAGAAATATCAGTCAATGTCAGATTTCTGCTTTTGATACAAAATGCACCCTTTCAAAGCCGCAGGAAGCCCTCAAGCACCCGAGAGTCCATCCAAAATGGAGAGGGAAACCTCATGTTGGACAAGTAGATGGCTTTATCTCAGGAAAACTGCTTCAAAATGTTGACTGTGGTCTTTCTTCCTTCATCAGGAAGGATGGATTGTCGGTTGAGGAAAATCTGAAAGTGTACGAAATCTGTTCCGAGAAGAATTTGACTCTTGGCATAGTTTGCTTTTCTCTTCACAGGTAAATGTTCTATATGATGAAACTAATATTTATATCAATTACTCAAGCAGATAAAGAAATATTTTTAGCTGTCCAAACCAAACAGGCACTAGTAATCCCCAGCAACTCATCCAGTAGGATGCAGAACAATTACAGCTCTTCAGGCTTCATCATGTGTATCTCCACCCCTGAGTAGGGGTCCCAACAGAGGCATTGGGCCCGTATCCCACCAAGAAGCCACTGAGAACCACAAACACGCCAGCAGGCAGAGGGACAAGCTACCAGCAGGAAGTGTGATGGGGAAAATTAAGGATGAGATGATCCAAAGTCTCCCTCTTCCCGCTCTAATGTGGTGTTGCTGCTCGTTGTTAAATGATCTGAAACACTGACATGTGACCATAAAGGAAAAACCAAAGAAATCTGGAGCGGGGCAAATTTCATTTCCCATAGATGTCCAATACTAACCACTGATATATCCTCTTCTTTTGTTTAAAAAAAAAACTTATTTACCAAATCTGTTGCTTTACAAGTTGATATTTATAGCTGTTTTGCTCTAGTTGTTTTGAAATATATATATAGGATGTCATCAACAGGCACAGCCTGAGGCCCACCGTTCATTCAATTTAATTCAAACCATACTTCTACTCTTAATTAGTTGCTGCTGAAAATAATTAAAGACTTGCCTCCAAGTCTAATGAGTGAGTCTGGGGAGCTAAATAAGAAGCTGATGGCCACACGCATTCCAACATCAATCCAATTATGCCCGTGTCCTTGTCAGGAGCTTCCCCGTGTGAGGGGACAAAACAATTTAAGCCCACGCCCCGTGAAACACATCAAAGTGTGTGACTGGCTTACACAACGTCACCTACCAACTCTGCCTGCTGCACATCCGGTCTCCTTGGAGCTCAGGGGTTTGCATTGCTGTTGGGAAGGGGGGAAGGTTATTAGGATGAGCGTGTGTGTGTGCGTGCGTGTGTGTGTGTGTGTTCGAAGGGATTTCCATTCTGAGCACAGAGCGGTAGGAGGAGGCAGCACAATTACTCTCATTTTTAAACGCAGCCCTATTTCATATGAGTGCCTTTATTTATTCACATCTATCCAAATGATTGGACTAGACACGTGTAATTCTGGGGCTGTACAATGTATAACTAATGAAAGTTTCACTTTGGTCCCACCAAGGTTAAATCACATCGACCCCATCAGTACAATGGCACCGCATAGAAATATATAGCCAACTTTAAAAAAATAAAAATAAAATCTTACATGCGAGAGTTACTTTTTTATATATATTTTTCCACTTTGCAATATAAACTTCACAAAAAACATTCAGAGTTTATGTGATGAACCAACACAATATGCATAGTTGTAATGTGAAAGGAAATGATTTTGAAGAAGACATTTTGCAAACTTTTGCGATTTACCTAAAAGTCAGCTTTTCTTCCAGGGTTGCTTTGTGTTTCCATCTTTCCTCAGACCAGCTTCTCTGTCCCTGCAGAAGAAAAGTAGAGCTTTAAACCTTTAAACTCTTTACTAAAAAGCAACATAAAACTCCTCTGTTTCAGACTTGACTGTACATCACTCCCCTGTGTTTTACAACTGCTTTTTTAACCATGTTACAACTGGTTTTATAGTAATTAGTGATTTTGTCATGAAAAACTACAAATAAATGTTTATTTGGTTTACATGCTAAAAATACCATGTGCATCTTTCATGGTAGCGACTGTGTATTCATTTACCTTCCCACTGTGTTTTTGCATCCAGGGCAAATACCGTATTTTACTGAATATAAGTTGCACTTTTTTATATAGTTTGGCTGAGTTCTACGTCTTGTAGCCTGGAAAATATGGTAATTCAATCTGGACCCAAATTACCAGAGAACGTTTGTCCACAGGTTTGCAATATTTCCTATTTCAATTGTAGAGACAGAACATTTTCAATAGAACCTCTTAAGCTGGTCATGTGGAAATCAATAAAAAAAAAAAAACAACAACAAACAGCATTGTTAGTTTTACTGAAAATATTCCTAAATTCGGAATAGCGTATTAAGGCCATTTTAGATTAAAAAAAAAAAATTAATTAATTAAAAAAACAAAATAGTTGTAAATCTCTGTCAAAAACTCAAACTTTTAGATTAATTTAAGAACTTGGACATTTTTGAGTTTGAAAATTTCAGCATTTGCTAGAAAAAACACTCCGATTTTAGATTTCGGAAAAACTTGGCAACTTCTGAGTCAAATTTTTGACTTTTTAAACTCCGAAATTTTGACATTTTGTTCAAGAGAATTTATGAGATTGATCTCAACATTTTTTTAGTTTTTTGAAGAACATTTACTTTTCTTCCCATCTACAATGCTATATCCCTAGTTTGCACATCAATACGCTTATTTTAAACAAAGTAGATGTACCTTTTGCACATTAAAGACACGCTGGCTTAGTGACTCACCCAGTGAATTAGTAAATAATTTTCACTTTGAGCAGTCCATGTTCTTAAAATGTGTAAGCTATTACAAAAGTCCCCTGAGCCTCCAAAAATGACTTCTTTTTCTGGTTGAATTTCAATTTATTTCACTTTCAACTCACCAGTTGATTTTAGAAATACAAAAAAAAATATCTTATCCAAGCACAGACCCCTTTACTAACTGTATAACTAGCATGATGAGTTGAGTAAATTGGTTGATGCCAATTAATCATAAATCTGTCTGAAAACACTAAGAAAAAAAATTGTTTAAAACAAATCTCTGACATTAGTGTAGATTGTATAATATGCAATCCATTTCTGGATGAGCCACTTGTGAATGCATTGGGAGCCATGTGAAAATATATATATATATTTGTGTGTGTGTGTGTGTGTGTGTGTGTGTGTGTGGGCGTGTGCATGTGTGTGTGTGAGAGAGGGAGCAATGGGGAGGTTTGCGCTGATCGTAAACAAGAGCAGCGGGAAAACAAATAGGTGGTTCCCCCCACTGCTTCCTGCCCGGACCCGATCGATGATGCGTGATAAGGCAGCGGTGAGATCTCGGGGTGGGGAGGGAGACAGATGGAGTCGGCACGAAGTGCAGCATCTGTGGAGCAGCGGCTGTCAAACAAAGCCAAGACACCGGAGGAGCTGTTTTGCATTCCCAGAGAGAGCCGCTGCTGCAGTTAATTAAAAAGCTGTAAATGAAATATGGTCTGCAGACGGAGCAGGCTATAGATTGGGGACCCGTCATGGCGTCGTTTTCAGTTTGTAGTGGTACATTACACGTCTGAATTAAAATTCACTCTTCATCCAATAGCATGAGGAATATAGACTTGATGGATGTGTTTTATTTCCTATGGTATATTAACAGTTTTGGTGTTTTATATATTTTACTGCCTGGCATATCTATCAAGCCAATGCCTGATTGAGGAATTACAACAGAGCTACAGTTTATGCATAATTAACAAGCACTGGTTGGAAGATATTTTACTAAAAATGTCTTTTAAATGGTGTTTTAATACCAAGACAATAATCTACACCAAGATTTTGCCTAATAGATAAATCATGACCAAATATTAGTGATTGAACTGCAGAGAAATCTGAGAATAAAACTGTTTTAAAATCTATTATTTTAGGATAAAATGTTGGTAATAAAAAGGAAACTGAGAATTAAGACAGACTCATTGATATCTACACTTGGACAATTCATCAATAAACAAATGCAAAGACACAAAAGCAGTGTCAAATTACGGGTCAAAGAAATCCTTGCCTGGATCAAGTTTCTTAAACCAATCTTTGGGATTTAGTAAATTACTTCCAGATATTTAGTGCCATTGAAATATTCTTGCTGATTCTTAAGATTCTTCAGTCTGCCTTACTTTGCCTTTTAAACCTCTTGAGACTAAGAAACCTCTGACTCGGCATTTCTTCTGCATTTCAAAGGAAAAATATTTAGTCTTTGTGATTTTTACAGAGGATAATTTAATTAATTTAGATTACTAATAGCCGTTTTGACACAAAGCAATGCTTGATGAACCTTATCTGAGCCTTGGATGAGGACGTACAGTGCTAATGGCCGAAACACGCAGAGATCCTAAGGTTCACTGCTGATGTGTAGCAATTTCTCTAATACAAACCACATAATCAGATTAGTTAGTTTGATTTTGTGTAACTTTTGTCTGTACCTACTTGAGCCAAACAATTGGAAGTGGCCTTTTGAGTGACATGCATCACCCACGTCTTATCTCTCACTCCCTACACCAAACTGTTTCGGTCATTTGACTGACTCAAGGGGATGTCATTGTGACAATAACTTCCTGTAACCTTAACTCAATGGCGAAAGTTTGAGGAAGCCAATTTTAGCTTATTGTACGTAGGATCTTGTTCCTTTGGTCGATAAACTGCCATCAATGCATACATTTTTTCCACACCCCAATTGATCCTACAACCACTCTTTAACAAGGCACCAAGATACTGACCCCCAGGTTGCAGAAGGCAGGATAATCCTATATTGAATTTAACTACTAACCAATTCAGTGGCAAAAGAATAATGCAGCATTGTATCAGACAAGGCATCTCCGATAAAACTTTGATAGTAGTTGACACTGGACAATGTAACTGTAGGAACCCTTTGACTTTTACCTGACCCAGAAATGATTAAATAAGTTGTCAAACACCTGAAGGCCCAGAACCTCTAAAAAGTAATGCATAAAGCAAATTTGTAAGAGAAAAAAAAAAACAACAAAAAAAACAAATCACTTGCTGCCAGCTTGGGGACAAAAACAAAACAATTCCCTTGACTGACAGGCTGATAAGTGCAGAAGCTGCGAGGGGAGGTCACCTTCAGATAAACTAAGGTGTGTTAAATCATTTATCACTGAATATGATAGATGGGAGCGGAAGCTTTAGATGCCAGGAATCACAGCAAGCGACTAGGGAAATAGATGAGGGCCCTAATGCTGTTAGAGATCCCGACAGGAACCAAATAAACAGCCTGGAGTGAGACTGCAACGTCAGATGATTGAGCAGTGTTAGCGGAGGTGACCTGAAATTAGACGGTTTATGCCGAGGTGTTCAGCTGAAGGTCAGCAATTACCGATGAAGTGGAAGAAAGGTGCTGAATATTAATAAAAAAAGAAGTATTACTCCGTGACATTACAGCTTTACAGAAACAACAAAGTGTGTGGTTTTATGCCATTACTTGTCGGATGAAAAGTAAACTGCATTTTCCAGACCCGTCAGTAGATACGGCATTGAGCATCTGCAGTAAAGACAAGATCAGAGACCCAATAGATCAAAGAATATCCACTTGCCTAAAACCGATCAAAAGTAAATCTTCAAATCCTCAGACTTATCAAAGCAACTGTGCGGCAAATCCAACTGGGCTTTCTGTCCTTTGACCTAGAAGCAAGATTCAGGTGATCCAAAGTAAAAAATAAATAAATAAAAACAGGACCTTGGTTGCGACACCAGGATTTGTGGTGTCTAGCTTCAGTAGTGAAACGGTGACCTTGTCCGAGCAACTTTGAATACTCTCATGCTAGTTTAGTGGTGCGTAGAGCGATGCTACGGACCACTTACTACTTCATTAACCAAGGGGCTGAGCCAAAAACAACCAGGTAAAAAAAAAAATCTATAAATGGCAACTGGGGAGTGTTAACAGCCAGACCAATAGCAGTTTTTATGTACCGTTTCCCTCAATGTAATCCAGGGCAACTCAAGAACTCAAGAACTTTGTTTCTTACTTGAAAATTCGAGTCTTAAAAAAGGGATAAGTGTTAGGCTTTTATATCTGAAGCATTTACACTATCTGTCAAACTCGCATATCCTGACAGCGACTAGATAATGCTTTGAGAGGCAATTTAAAATTTTGGAGGTTTCAGAATTTTCAGCAGCTTACACCTTGAACTTCAAGCTTTTAATTTATAGTCAGAATATTTTGTTTTTTCCATTTGGATGTTTTATTTCGCCCTTTTCTGCTGTCATTGAATAATAAATTGTTGGGGAGTGAAGTTTATGGGGTTCATTACAGGTTTGGAGAGATCTTCATGGATCATTTTAGGCACGCCGACTTGCAACCAATGCAGGGAAAATGTTAATTACCTCTCCAGCCACATTCAACATTTAGACAGTCTGCTCACACACACACACACACACACACACACACACGCACGCACGCACACGCACGCACACACACACACACACACACACATCAAGTTCGCCATCTCTGCCTCTGCGCTTCCTTTTCACTGCTTCAACTGGGGATGTTGCATGTGCAGATAGATCCCGCTAAAGAAAGTAGATACATTCAGTCCTTTATTTTGCATTCCATGAATAAAACGGCAGTGTTGTTAGTATAGGGAGCCACTTTTCAATGCTGTGTTGTATCTGGACGATTCATTTACTAATCAACTGAAAACATGGCTCATATAGTAGCGTTAAATCCACAGATTTACACACCCTGTAGAAAAAGACCTTTTTTTAATCTCATTGTCTGACCTTTAAATCAATCTACATTGGACCCTCGCCTGCGTGTTCAAAGTGCATATCTAAAATATCCGAAAAGACAAATGCATGCTGGAAATCTGAAATGCCTAGGTGCAGTGAGACTTGGCATGCTACTGGTTGGCATTTGCAGAGCAGCCAATCCAGGAGCGCCATTCATTCTCCTTGGATAGAGAAGAGGAAAATGTGCCAAGGTGGTTTCCACTGTGCGTTTTAATGCATATCAAGGTATGTTTGATGTTTAAACAATTAAAGGCAATTAGCTCTTCATATTATTAAAGATGCAATGTGTAACTTTTATAAACAATGTTTGGTTTTTTTTTACAAGTTTTTTCAAACTGTCACTATGGCTTGACAGAATGAGACAATTTCTACACATGGTAGTAGGAGTTGAATTAACACTTATAACAGTTTTAACAAATATATTTAAAACAAAACAAAAACTTAAAGTTACATATTGGATCTCCAATTTAGCTGGTAACTGTTTCATAGAGATATTCAGTAAGTATATTACTGTTTTCCTACTAATAACTTTACAAGGTATAAGTGTGAGTTCCACCCTGTCTACTATTACTTAACTTAAGTTCTTCCAGTAACATCTGTCCTCGTAAACTCCTCCCTTTCCTCTGTCAGCCCTTTGACCTTGACCATATGGCTCCGGCAGCGTCCTGCTCCTCACCCGGTCCAGACCGACAGCTTACTGTGCAGTCATTATTGGCCTTACTCACTTCAATAGAATTTGCTATGGAGGCACCAACGTGGCCACATCCTCATAACTCATCATCCTACCAGTAATTCTGTGCTGGATTTGCTTGCGCTCTGTATGAGCGATAAGAAATTAACAAGGGTGATAAAGCGTCTGCAGGACTCCATACTTCCTAAGTGATCAAAGGAGCGGCTCTGATTAGTCACAAGGAGCAGACTTCCTCATAACGCAGTCCGCCGCGCGTCTCTGTACATCTGACAAGCAGACCTTGTTTTGTTTTGGCGGATCTGTGGCCTATTAAAAACACTGGCTGCAGTGGAATCAACACTGACGAAGCATTTGACCTGAACACTTTTGGACTTTTCTGCAGCAACTCTGGTTTGCCAGTAACATACCGAGGAATCAGGTTACAAACACACGGGACGACCAGGATGTGGCACCCTCTGTGCTGCGGTGTCGCCTGCTGTCCCGCATGTTTTATGACTCCAGCTGAAAGGAGTACGTATAAACTCACGAGTGGTTTTTAGAAATAACTCGCTTTCTCTACTCAATATGTTTCAGTTCAGTTATCATATTAGCGGTTAATATTCTACAAAATCCATACAATAAAATCTCAGAGGTGCCCCTTTGCTGCTACAGCTCCTGGGAATCCATCATTTGGGCCTGACAGTGATGTCCAAACATTCAACATGCTGATAGTTCAGAAGCAATTACTTCGCAAAAGCACTTTGTTTGGCGGTTTGGGTTCTTCTCAATAACCTTCATAACAAAGTGTAAACAGTGATGATTAGGCAAAAGATTAATGAACAGATAAATTGTTTTCGCCTAATGTGTGGTAATTAACGGCGGCAGCAGCAATTAGCAAACACCTGGTGAAACTGCAGGTCTGCAAAGATTATATGAACTACAACTCTCCGAAGAACGGTTGTAAACAGCATAATGGAAAAGTATTGTGATGACACGCTAAACAGGGAGTGTCGGAAAAGGTAGGAGGTTCTTAAAGAGACAGAGAACAATTTTGCTGTGATGCAAAAACAAATTTGTTTTAAGTTGTTTTTGATACATAGTGTAACTGTTTTTATTATAAATGTGCGCAAATCTGTCTATTCTGCTAACGTATAACTGCTAATGCATGGTTAGAAACATGAATGATAATTATAATAACAAATCAACCACAAAATCAGCCTCATTGTGCTTAAACACACAATTTGTTCAAAAATAATATATTTACAATATCTATGTGTGTTTCTAATACGCACCACTATACTATAAGTCTAGCCTGCATAGTCCTACAAAGATTGGTTGAGTGATAAAAAAAAATTAATTACTGCCATTGTATCACTCGTGGCTCATTCTGATCAGCTTAAGGTTAACCAGATTACACAATTATTTAATAAAGTAACTAAATGATGACTTTTTTGGCAGACACCCTACAGAGAACTTTTAAAACTAGACCCCTATTGTCGCACAATAAGAACGAAATGTGGCGAATAGCCTCGGGGGATGTTAACATTTATCTACGATGTGTGAAGCTCTTATTCATGAGTGCTTGTAAAATTCAATATAACACACACTCTGCTTAGGCAGCAGCAGCTTTGCTCCCTGAATCTGCTCACTTTCCTTTGGTTTTTTTTTTCCCCCCTCTTCTCCTCTCTTCCCATCCCGTGCTGTAAGCTCTCACACCATCGACCGTCACAAAAGCCCGGCTGGTATTGATGGACGGAGACAGCTGCGGTGGAAGTACAAAACATATTAGCGCGCAAATACTCATCTTCGTGGAGAGCGTAACTAGAGCCAGGCGCAGATTAGCGACTTTACTTCCCAATTAGCCAGCTCAGTAGGACAGGAAATGGCTTTGACTGGCCTTCTGCTCCCTTTCTTCTCGGTGTATGTGTGCGCCGGGCTCTGTCTGATCTCATTCTGAAGTGTTTACAGCTGCTTCCAGACAGCAGCCCGGTGGCCTGTGGCGGTCACATGTTGTGTTCTCTTCTTGTTCATTTGAAAGTCTTTCATTAATGGATGATGGTCTGGAGCCTCAGCGGCAAGTCGGAAGTGTGTCAAAGCCTGCGATGGACGCAACCGCATGTTAAGAAGAAATGGCGGCACGGTCAAGTGCTACGGATGCAAATCCATGTGTCTTATTACAGGAAATCACATAGGAAAATGTGTACCTATACTGGTACCGAAAAATAAAACTGTGCCACACTAATAATATCACTTGTATTGAGCTCAGTTCTAACTGTGTAGCATCAAGTCGCAGCAAATTTCACTGGAATTGAGTTTGCAAGAAAAAAATATATAACTTGTGCCCATTTAAAAAGAGTCCAAATAGGTGTAAGTTTGATTTATATTAATCTAGTTCATCTAAATTCAAATCTAGCATTACAGGCAGATTCATATCCATACGCAGGCAATCCAGTTCAGACAAAGGAAGACACCCATCTAAGGAAGCCACGCAGATTGCATAAAGTTATTATAAAGTCATTGCCATCACTGCAGTTTCTCAAACTCAACACAAGTAACAACTGGAGTACGTTCTATGGAAAAGAAAAACAAAGAAAGCAACTAGATCATTCAAAAATAGCTCTGTCAATAGCTGTGTTTCCTTTACAAATGTGAGCAAAACTTTGTCGATATCCTGCTAATGTTGGAAAAATAAAAGATCATTTCACAGTTGTGGTCTTTCTGTTAAACAAGAAATGCAATTAGAATCACATGTGAATAAATTTGCTCAAGAATTAAGTCAGAGAAAAAAGCGACATCCTCCAACTACATCCCGCCGTCTT
Organism: Poecilia formosa; assembly: GCF_000485575.1. NCBI lineage: Eukaryota > Metazoa > Chordata > Actinopteri > Cyprinodontiformes > Poeciliidae > Poecilia > Poecilia formosa. Next base: position 99,406 of record NW_006800216.1, read on the forward strand.
CTTCGTCTTTTCCACCAGTATTAACATTTGGTTGGTGATCATGAGTTTCACGTAATGCAAAAAAAAAAAGTGTTTTGTGAAATACACCAATTTCCATACTTTTTCTTGGGAGAAATAAAAAGAACCAAAGAAAAAGTCCTGCTTCCTGAATCATCAAGCAGCCTATATAAATATGCGCCACAACAGAAAACGCACATAAAGTTTTATTAACCGAGTGTTTAAATCCTAGACTGAGAAGTAGAAAGAGTGCCTGGATCACAGAGCAAAACTGGGAGCTGGACCAAGTTAACTTAACGATCTGCCTTTTCCTTTCAGAAACTCCAAGAACCGGCAGTCAGAGTGAATTGTTCTGTTGGGAGTATTATACGCACATGGAACAATCAATCAGGGAAGGGCGTGATTATGCAGAGCTTTATATGGGAGAAACTGAATTCTAAATTCTCATTTTCCTATGAACAGTTCCACACCGTCACCTTGGAGCGGACCTGAATACACGGCTGCCTTCATTAGTCTTTAATTAAGCTTCAGATCTTTTCTGCTATGATGAGCCAAAATTGCTGAAAAGGTTTTCATTTGGTATGTTTATATGGTTAATTAGGACACCGTGTGTACAATGCTCGCCTGGTAAATTCTCAGCACCTGTTAAGATGTGAGCTTTTTTTTTTTTTAGCCTTTTAATAGGACATTTAATCATAGCTGAGTTTTTGCTATCAAAGTCAGATCATCACGTAAATTAGGCGAGCTGTAATGCATATGAATAGCATGCCATGTAATTTGTTGATCGTTGTCCATGGAGACGGACATCCACATCTGTTGCAATAGCCTCTTTTTATAACTATTTATAAGTTATAAATGTTAAAGAAATACCTGGTTTGTCTGCAGAATGCCTTGCTCATTATGAGGTCGGTACTTTCAAACTGGGCACTTAGATTGTTTTGCTAAACTTTTGCCAGTTTGTGGATATTAGCATCAGTTTCCACTGTTTGTATTAATGTATATTAAGACGTATTTGGTGTTTTAGTGGTTAAAATGTACTTCTATAAGCCTTTTTACTTAGTAGCCCTTAACAAGTAAATGCTGGATACCAACATTTCAACTACGACACTCCAAGTTCACACCCCCAATGCTTCACGTGTCTACGGTCCTTGTCCAGTTCGTTTGCAGCGCTGTGGTACTTGTACCTTTTTTGCTTTCTTCTTGCTGTATTTATGTGTGAAATGAAACATTCTTAGACATCCTTGATCATTTTGTTTAGCTGCTTTCAGAAATTCAAAGGAATTGGAAGCTAAATGGCAGAGAGGTTTTAAAAACATGATCGTCAGGTTGAATTTCTTTACATCACGTAGAAATTGTTAACCTTCAAGATCTTATGTGCTATTTACGCCTGCAGTGAATAACATTGTGTTTGATGAATACCCGACTTGGGCGGCTCTGTGTCATGGTGGTTTGCGCAGATGCCTCAAAGAAAGAGGTTTACTGGTTTAAAGTCCATCTGGGTTTTTTTCCCCGTAATCCTCACAGGGAAGGTTTCACAGCTGTTAGATTTTAATTTTTTTTTCTTAATTTGTCCAATGTGAGTCAAACTTGGGTATCCCGGAATACCAAAGCTATAGATTTGTAACCCTTTTAATGTTAGACGTCAATGACTTTGTTTTGCATTGCTCTTGAACTTTTTTTAGTTCAAGAGCAAGTTGCTAAAGGTTAGCAACTGGGCAACCATTAGTCAGTAATGTCAATCAAGCTAGCATCTGTTTTGAAGACTGCATTTGATTATCACTAGCTTAAAATCTGACATATTGAGACTGTTGAATCACCCGCTTTGTTGTCAACGTAACATGAAAAGATTAACTTTTTTTCCTTTTCACGGCATTTTCTACTGCTATCTGCATGACACAAAACCAGAGCTAGGTCAGCACAAACCGATGCCGTTGTCTCAGTGAAGCTACATTAGAAGCAGACCCGCCTTTACTTGTAGTTTCAGAAGTAAAGCCACACAAAAACTCAAGCCAAATTTAGCTCTCATAAACACATCCCTGAATGTGACCCATATCCTTTAAAACACACGTGACAATAAATTCATTCTGTTCAGATCACAAAATATTAGTTTTTTTAGTTATAGAACCACTTTACATTGAGATGAGTCTAAAAACGGACGAGTTAAGCAAAACTGGAATCTATTTCGTGCACCTCTTTAAAGCACAAGGGATTTATGAAATATTTACTCTACTTGTGATAAGCAAACACAAAAAATAAGGGCTCTTATTCTCTCTTAAAAACCCTGCTTTCTAGCCAAGTCCCGACTCATCACATTCTATTGAACCTAATACCATCTGTTGCCTCGAGACCTTGATGTATTGTTGCATCATAAGAAAAAGCTTTGTTGGAAAGAAAACAGTTCTATTGTTCCAAACTGTAAAAAGGGACACGGTCTTAATCCTTAAAAAGCAATAAATGGGTTTTGGAAGCTTAGGTGCCATTGGCAGTACAGTTGCACAATTTGATGTTTCCATAATAAGTTAGCTTAATGGACACATGTCAAGTTTAAAAAAAACAATACTTGTTTTTTGATCAAATTTGTTTTTTTTTTTGTTTTTTTGGCTGTAACAAAATTGGTTTATTTTGCAAAACACTTTGACTGCATCACACAAGTCACATGATCAAAAACCTAGATAGAACAAAAAGAACAAACTTGTCTCATTCCCAGCAATAATTAAAGGAAAATGGAAAATACATTTACCAACATCTTGGATACTCCTCCCAACAAGACGGTCCTGCTGGTACAACAACCTAATTAATTCATTTGAAGGGATGTTTAGTGGAAAGTACCTGCCAGTGTCAGTGAGCGAAATATTAATTTGAAGGAACAAATTGCTGCTTTGAGCCGAGCTATTTTAAAAGAAACGTACCCTTGGTACCTGCTGGGCTGTGTAGTTTGCAATCACTGCTTCGCTTTGATGATTAATCAAACAAAACCGGAATGAAGGAGCCTTGAGATGTCAGTGTGGGGTGTTTGCACCAAAGCATTTTGGCCGGCTCCAACTTATGTGCCAACGGATCAGTGAATTTGCACTGGAACTGAACATTACTCAGGACTAAAACCAACCTGAGCTTGGAATGGGCTTTAATCGTGCAGCTCTTCCCATGGTGCTGCTTCCCCTGTTTTGTTCCTATCCTCCCTATGGGTATTCTCTTACCTCCCGAGGATGCCAGCCACCCCGGTGCTGTCTGCATGACAGCGCTCTGTCTTCCTCCCGTTGGGTTGCCATAGAAACCGACGGCCGTGGAAAAGTACAAGCGGGTGGATCGTCTGGGAAAAGGACAGCAATGGTCGAGTGCGAGACAGGATGGCTGGATTCATGTTGTCACATCGTCAACGGATGCTGTTGTGTTCATGAGAGGGTACACATCATCACTTTTACAACTTCTTGCTTTTCAACTGTGGTCAAGCTTTCAGATCACATCAGAAATATTAATTTGCTTGACAGAAATCGAAATGTTGAGAGAAAGTGAGGCATAATCCATACCAGTAGTTGGCATGCAAATGATTCTGTCCAAGGGTTGCACAAGGGGAGTATTTAAAAGTAATGCCTTACAGGCAGGTCCCATAGCTTCTGACTGCAGTCTGGAGGTAAACATCACCATGTTGTGTGTGATATCTTGTAAAGATATTCAGCTTGGATGAAGGCAAGTCATCGACTCAGTGCAACGGACTGGACTTCCTTTGATTGATAATGTTTATTAATTGAAATTATAAGCTGAATCCCACTGCCCTGCTCTTCCTGTTCCTTTTTAAAGGAGCAGCATCATGTATTTTCCATGCACAAAGTGCCATTTATAGCACCATCAAGTAACGTTCTCATCTTCAGTTGTTATAAAAATGCTGTGTACATGAAATATGATTTCTTTTAACACCTCAAAATTGGGTCTCTGTCTCTTTAAAAACTGCTGCTCTTTCTGAAATTCTGGCTTCAGGAAGTCATCACAACAAGGCTCCTCTATTGACCCTTTAGCAACATTTCCACCAGTGTTCCAACTAGTCATCAGCAGATAGCTGATGACTAGTCTGAAGGAGTGGGGTAGGAGGAGTTGCAGGGAACGGGTGCGCCTTGAAGGCAGCACTAAGTCCAACCAGACATTTTGGAAAGCTGGACGGTTGACTGGTTGCCGTGGGAGATTAAAAGACTCCTTGAACAATCAAGGTATGTTTTTGATGAGGGAATAACATTATAACATGATGTAAAGCTCAAAAAAGTTGAATTTACGGAATACTGCTCCTTCAAGTAACACATCAACCCTGATTAACTACAATTTTAATCCTGAGAGACTTTTCAAGTAACTTCAAAAGAACCTGTCTGACAACATGAAGTAAGTGGGAACAAAAAGTAACAAATCAATCTAAAGTAATCTAAGAACAGTGTGGAAAGGTTTTTAAAGTAATTTCTAATGCTTGTGAGAGCCATTATCCACAAGAGAAAATGGTGACAGCCTGCTCAAATTACTCCAAGAGCGCATAGATGACTCATCAAGTAGGTAACAGAAGAACATCTAAAGCTCTGCAGGGCATGACTTGCCTCAGTTAAGGTCAGAGTTCATCGTTCAACAACAGTAAAGCGAGACTTAAATGGCATCCATGGGAGAGTTCAAAGGAGAAAAACAATTAAACACAAAGATTTGTTTCAAATGTTTGCGTTAAAAATAAACCTCTTGATGATCCGAAAGGAATTTGGAAAAACATTCGGTGAACTGATGAGCGTATCCTGGTTGGCATCATGTTGCATCTTGCATAAAACCGTCCGAGCCACCACACCATCCAATTACATCGGTACTTTTCTCGTTGGTGCTTCCATTGACAAGCAGAGAGACGACAACGTGTGCTGACTGTAGCTTTAAAAGTCTGCATCGGGAAGAAAACCGGGGTGTTCTCCGCAAAGTGGAAGTGGTGCTTTGACTAGAGGAGCGGCTTGATACAAGCTCAGCGTGCCTTGAGAAATGAATAAACCTGTTATGCTGACATTCACAGCGAGGAGGTTTTCGACTTAGAGCATGAAGGTTTTTGGAACATGACAGAAACCAGCCGAGTATTCTCTCTTTTCTGCATTTATCCCAGCACTGCAGGCAGCTGCGGCTGCTTCTGAAGTAGGAAGTACGTTTGAAGCTTTTTAGTATCCTGCAAATCCCTGAGCAGGGAAGAAGTCTCATCAGGCGCAGAGCAGTAAGCAAACGTCTGAGCAGACAAATGTAAATATCCTAGTGTACCGAAATACACTGACTTGCACAAGTATTCATGCTTCTAACTTTTTGACATTACAGCCACAGACTTCCATTAACTTTATTAGAATTTAGTCTGATAGGCTTAAAAGGTAGTAGGTAATTGTGAGTAGGAAAATGGCAGATGGTAAAAATGTACCATAACTGTGAGTAGGAAGAAAAATTCTCATGTTTTTTTTTCACAAAATTAGGTAATGGCGGTATACATCAGGGATGGACGATGTTTTTTTTTTTTTGTGCAATACTTAGCACAGTGGTGCATCAGTAGTGATTAAAGTAAAAGAAATTTGAACAATAGTTATAGTTTGTCTGTTCTGGTAACTGATTTCATGGCACAAACGCAGCAAATCAGACTTAAATAGCTTAAAATTAGTAAAATAAAAATAAAAAATAACACAAACAAAATTAAAAATGTTTTATGGTTGCCTAGTCAAATCCTGGATTAGGGGAGATTCAAAATATTTGAGATTTTATTATCAAAAAGGTACTTCAATACAGTAGTTACATCAGGTATTGCGATTTTATTGCTCAACAGATTTGATTGAACCAGCACTGAAAAAAAACTAATTTAAAAGTAACATTGTAAACAGTACTGTTTTTTTTTTTTGTTTTGTTTTTTTCAGTTTTTCCCAACATCATTAATTTTTGTCATAATTGTAATCCAAGCAGCTAACAGGTTCCAGGTCCCAGCCCTGAGTTTTAAGGGGAACCGTCGTGTCTCGGTAGGTTTGCAGTTTTTGCGTCTTCTTTCCATTTATAGATGATTCACCAAACAGCGTTCTGTAAAATGTTTACAGCTCGGATTAATGTTTTATTACCTAATCCTGCTTTAGATTTCTAACTTTTTCCCTGATCCGTTTATGGTGGTAACGTGAAAAAATAATAAGAAAGTTCCAGATTTAGAACTGTATTTTTCTGCTTTTCAGAAAAAAACCCAGTACATTTAGCACCAGCAGAAAGTCACATAGAATTTCTAATTTAAAAAACAAGGCATCCTATTATTGAGTGAGCTCCCATAGAATAAAAAAAAAACTAGTATTCCTGGTTAAAATTTCTAACTTTGTCCCTGATCTGTTTTTGCACGCAACATGACAAAATGTGAGAAAACTCCACATTTAGGACTGCATTTTGCAATATAGTATTTTGCAAAATGCTAAAAAAATGTTAGCTACCTAATAGACAAAACAACCAATAATCTTTATTTGTGCGCACTGGTTTCTTTGGGACATCTGGTCCAGATTTCAGATTTAAACAAAGGTGTCAGTCTGCTGCTTGTTGCTACAAATCCTTCTGAATCACACTTTGATGCTAATTGCAGGAAAGTTTCATTGGCTTCTCAAAAGCTATTTTTATTTTTTTTGAGCAACTACGCATCTCTATTTAGGGCATCTTCAGAGGGATTCGGTCATCAATAATAAATGGCTTGGCCCTGTTTGAGAGTGCGCTGGTTTTAATTTCGATCAGACTCTTGCAGTCAGGATTGCGATTCTTGAGCTGTGTTTGCAACGTGTGATGTAACTTGGTTGTCCTATTTTTGGGGTCTTTGCATTACCCTTGTGTTACGACCGCGAGCGGTTTGATGAGTGACGCAACAACCTGGAACAGTTCTGCATCCGTAGGATCCGTTTTGAGTTTGATGATCTGTCGTCGCTCAACTTTTTTTCAATTTTTTTTAATGCTGAACAATCTACAAAAAGAGGGAGGAGAGAGGGAAGTAAAGACTTCAGATAATAAATTATATATTCTGAATATTTCTGCCAGCATGGATGCAGCTTGGCATCTTAGCGTCCCAAATGTTTCATATTGTGACCAACATAATTCAGTTTTTTTGCAGTCGTTGCTGTTCAGAAAAGCTGCAGCGTGCCAGAGTGTTGACTCTAGGTTTAAATCATGAATTTCTGCTGTGCTTTGCTCAATATCAGTTTAAAACAGCATAATTTATGTTTCTAACAGATTTCAAAGCGCTAATAATGCAAATGGGTGACTGATTCAGGCCAAATCTGTCAGTTAGATTCAGTGATGTTGACTGCTACCGTTTCAAAGCTAAAAAAAAAAAAAGAAAGTCACTTTTCTTTGCTAAATTGTCTCAGAAAAGAAATTAATTTGCATTCTATTAATAGACAAGGGAAGGTGTGAGGTATCCTTGAATAAAATTACAACTTGAACCACAATCGGTTCTTTGACAACGTCTGGCTGATTAGTAATAAAAGCTGTAGATGAAACTGAAATGTTCCCATTTCTTGTGGTTTTGTTTGAAATTGAGATTTAGTCAAATTTTGAAATTGTAGTCGGTGATTTTTACATTAGCACTTTGAATTCAACATGTTGGAGTGACACACAGCTGTTTATTAAGTGTGTGATGCTGTGAGAGCTCTGGTGGAACCAGCTGCACCTTGTCTGAAAAATTAACCAAAGACGAACCATCATCCTCCAACTACTTCCTGTCGTCTTCTTTGTCATTTTCTGCAGCAGTAACAGACGGCTATTGATTACGCAATTCATGTGATGCAAAAAAAAGTGTTAGTACAGTTGAAACACCACCGTATCCTAGCACAAAAACCTTTAACGAAAAACTTTTTTTGTTTTGTTTTCCTAAATTGCTGTGTTTCCTATTAAGTAAATTTACTTTTGGAATTTCAATTTGCGCAATTTTACAGTTAATGGAAACACAGCTACTGAAAACATATGAGTCAGGTAGTTGTACCAAAGAAGACATTAAAAGAGGCAGTGGCGCAACTACATATTATTCAGGTGGATGCGAAAACATAAATCGACGACCCCCCCAAAGGAAGGTGTGTAAGGGTGAATAGAAAACACACAGTCGCACTACCCCCTCCCCCCCCCAGACGAAGACACGTGAAAGGTAAAACTCGCTACATTTACATGTGCGCAAGGTGAAGGAGCGTAAGGGAAGTGTATGCGTAGGCATCATCGAGGCGCCCCCTCCAGACGGGGTTTTGACGCCCCCTCTGGTGCAGCGCCCCTATGCGCTGCATGCGCTGCATACCTACTTTTTGCGCCACTGAATAGAGGCTGACTCCTGAGACTTGTATAAATACCTCTCTGCTCATCAACAAACACCTGGCTGAAGAACTGTGAGTTCAATAAACCAAACCTTCCAATCAGGCTCTTAAAACAAAAGCCAAACAACAGAACATAACCAAGACGGAATACTTGGAGCGTCAACGTTGGCTCTGTTGCTGATTAAACTTATTGTTCTGCACCGTTTTAAATTGCTTCGTAATCACCGCCGTCGTTTGAGAGATTGATTTCTAATGTTCTGCCCAGGTGGCTTTCATTTTCCGCCATATTTCCCTTTTCTTGCCTTCGTCTACTGACAGCTTCGGCGTCGCCATCCAACCGTTCACTGCAATTAAGAGGCGTAATGACACACTCCTGTTTTAAAACGAGCAAAACAAACGCGTTCGGGGTTGACTGGGCGGGCTCCGGTAAGCTACGACTCGTGCTGGAGCGGCACCAGCCCTTTGCGGCGACGGTCGCATTAGAATTCAGGCTCTTCCTCGCTCTCATACCCCGCTCTGCAGACTCCAAAACATTCATAAACGTGACAGTGCCGCTTCTGGGAGAAAAATGCATAGTAGTCTGTAAGGGGGAACAATGGAATATTAAAAGGTTGGAGAGAGAGGGACCAGTGAGTGGGCGGAGGGATACGACGACAGAGGAACGGAGGTAGACCACACGGTGACATTGAAAGAAGCTGCATAAATTGCAACCCCAACTTCTTTTTTTTCTTTTCTTTTTAAATGCGAGTCGTCCCCCCCTCAGCTGCCGGCTGGCATCGTGCGATTGCCTCACCCCTCCCCCCCCCACCTCTACTCTCTTGGGTGCCACAAAAAATGTCCCCCAAGCAGGCGTGAATGAGATCTTTGTCATTTAGCACCAGAGAAGGACAGGTTGGAAGTGTTAGAACAAAAACGAGAGATGGGCAGAGAACATGGAGAAAAAAAAAAGTCATTGTTATTGAGAAGAAATTCAGGATAGATTAAGAGGAAAAAAAAGGAGGGAAAATTTACCTTGGAAAACATTAGGAAATTATATTCAAAAGTCCAGGAAAACTGCAGGTGAGGCCTGATTTTCAAAATTTAGCCATTGCGTACCCCATCTATGCAGCATTCTGAGTCACTGCACATGGAAAAAAGGAAGCAAAATTCCACAAAAAAAATACATTTTGACATTAGTCTCAAATTTCTGTGCTTCAAGAGTAAAAAGATTGCGAGAAAAAACCCCTCAGAAATTGTCTAGAAAAATAAAAACAAAACAATATGTAAGTACACTTGAAAAGCAAGACTTGACAACCGCCTTCATAAACACAACACAGGATTTAAAAGTTTTTAATATTTTTCTGAGCTAAATAAAAGACGACAACCCAACTAAATGGAGAGGCCAGCGTTTGAAGGGCGGCCTTTCAAAAGACTGTTCACCAGTTCTCAGTTTTCTTCTCTTTAAAAGCTTCTCTTTTTTGTTTGTAGGTCCACGTTTAGGTCATTTCCCACATTTTCAAAGATGATTTCATATTTACAGTTTTTTCCTTTGTGCCCTCTCGTGTAAATAACCAAAAGATGTTGAGCTTCTAAAAGGGGACAGTTTGATGAGAGGTTTTGTTTAAAAAGTGACTGATTACATCACCTTTTAAACAAAAAGGTGATTCTCTCTGTGAGATCATAGTTCTGTTAGGACAGTGGATATCTCTTTGGTGACGGCTGACCACTCCCTCTCTGAAGAGCTGCTAGCTTTAGCCTCTGGAACAAACTAAACACGTACTAAATGTAAACGCCATGAGAGTTAAATAGACTTCCACGGCTTTTGGTGGCTGCTTAAAATTTAGATTTTTGTTCAGCCACACTTACTACATCTCCATTCTATGGTAGGGGGGTCACTGACAAAAACTTTTTTTTTTTAATTCTTACTTTAATTTTCTGAGATCCAAAATCAGAATTTCAAGGAAAAAGTCGAATTTTGTTTTTCCTCCAGTGGCACAAACCTTAATGCATCCCTTAAAAAGGGCATAAACCATTAAAAAGGGGGGAGGGGGGGAATTGCACACTGCCACTTTAATAAATGTTCACTTTCAAAATGTTTCATTTTCATTTCCATTGGTTATCAGCTTATAGAATCAAATGTAATATGTTGAGGTATAGAGACAGGCAACCTGCAAAGGTCACCAGCTGACCTGTGACCAGCTGACCTGTGATTTCACCTGAGGCAGCACCATGACAACAGGACTTCCTCAAAAGCCCGGTCCGATCAAAGATGGTGTCGAGTGTGACGTGTCATCTGCACGTTAACACCCGACACAGCCACCCGTACCGGCTCTACGCTCCTGATATCTGATGCAACAGAAAACACCAAGGAGCCGAGTTCTACCTCTCTGACCGGAGAGTCTCTGCCAATAAAAGACATCATTGTTCCGCGGTATCAGATCACAGAACTCCACCTTACGCTCATATTCCTCCATGCAAACACGCCCTTTCATGCTTCAGACAGAGGGATTAAGTGACAGGGACGAGTGTTGCGTAGTAAACCGGACTGCAAACAGGATCACTTCCAATTTTTGAGAAACATATCAGCATGAGACGTTGAGTCTTAATCTTCAGCAGGAGGTACGTTGTACATGGATTCATGCTGCCTGAACTTTTCCAATTTTGTCATGTTACGACCACAAACTTCAATACCATTTAAATCTGCAGTATGTAACTTTTATAAAAAAAATAACTTTTTTTTTTTTAACATATTTGTTCAGTCACTGTTGTGACAGTATAGTACGAGACAGAATGTATAAACCCCCCCCAAAAAAGAGCATTTAAAATACTAAAATTAGGCTCCTCTGCCTTCTCCCAGCACTCACTAGAAAAAAAACAACATGTTTCACCCACGATCTTTTAACTACTTCCTGTCTTCTTCGTCATCGTTTGCGCCAGTGGCAACATCATGTGATTCGTGTGATGCAATAAATAAATAAATAAATAATCGTGTTTCCGTTGCAGTTTTGCCAAATAAGCCAATTTCAATACAGCCAAAGAAACCACCTCATCTTAGTGCCAAAACTTTTTAAACAACTTTTTTATTATTTTTTTTAACTGCTATGATTCCATTAAACAAATTTATTTTCGAAATGTGAACTCGCACAACTACTTTGATATTTCCCTTCCATCTGGACAGAACTCTAAACATGCAGCCAGAGTTGCAAACACCTGGGAACATATATGTGTTGTAGGAATGTCCCAGTCAAATTTTAATTAAGAATCTGTGGCAAGAAGTTCATCGAGTTCCTTTTTATTATTGCTATGCGCACCTTTATGCTCGTCTGTCACCTCCAATCCCAGTAAAATACATTGAAGACAGTGGTTGTCACATGGCAAAATGTGAACAAATTTAAGAGCTATAAATACAGCAAGGCACCGCACACAGGCTGTATCTCTGCATGACTTGATGAAAGACAGGAAATCAAATCAATTCATAAGTCCAGATGTACTGCATGTTTTTCTTCAGTCGGGAAAGTAATAGCAACTTCCGATAAAAACACAGACGCTGACTGTGGGTGTAGGGGAATAGAAGAGTTTAGAGGGCTTTTTTTGAGAATAGAAGCACAGCAATAACCGGCCTGGGGTCAGCAGGAACCTTTGTTCTACCTGGAACTGAAAGCCTCCTCATGAGATTGGCTGAAAGGCCTGAACCTTCTGACCTGAAAGATGACTAAAGACGGAGTGTTTCTGAGAAGGACCGAGAAGGGGGAGCATTGAGTGCAAGGTGGACTATTTTGAGACATAAAAACATTTTACTGATGAGGTTATTCCGATTTTTTCCCCCACCATAATCCTGCCATAATGCAGGAGTCGTGTTTAAAGCCTTGTTGAACTGCTTTCATATGATTGCATTTGTGTATTTACACCAGAAACTCTCTCATGTGGCTGTAATTCAGCTATAAACGTCCACAATATTTAGTCGAGCCTTTAGCCTATCCATTTCAAAATTTAAATAAATAATTAGAGAGAATATATTACTGCATTCATTAATTGTTTGCTTAGCTGTGCGAAACACATCAGTATTTTAATTTTACTCAGATAAAAAACAGCCCCCTTGTTCTACGCTTCACTTCGTTCATCAAGTCTGGACCCTTGGCTGTTGAGAAATAATTGCTTTCTGGAGGCGTGGACTGTTTTCAGGTTTAAAATGTTACCCAATTGCTAACGTAATGTGTAAGCTTGACGCTATGAAGCTTACCGGAAATTGTGTCCGCTGTCAGCAACGGTCCTCCACTGTGAAGACAGTAAGGGCCAAGCTGAACGAGGTGGATGTTAATGTGAATTCAATATTTGGAAGCGTGGTCAACATGACTGAACGGCTCCTTTCACTTCTTCTTCTTGAATTTTATTGGCAGTTGGTAGAAACGTTAAGGTTGCATTACCGCCACCTACTGGACTACAATTCTAAAACAGCGCAGAAAAAGCAACGTCATCGTACACAAATTCTCCTTCTGTTCGTTGATTGGCCCGGTTGAAATTCTATTGGAGGAAATTAAGTAAATGGGAGAAAGCCCAGACCTTCTGTAAAGCGAGATTAGAGTCAACCGGAATAATGTAGGAACGCAATGGTCAGGCTGAGCTAAAGATACAAGCTAACCTTTAGTAGCGTAATTAGTGACTTAGTTGTACTTCTTTGATTATATTTCATAATACCATACAGTATAGAGAAGCTGTAGAAGTAGTTTTTAGCTACTAATAATGATTATTTTCGGCATTACCAAAATTCTACAGAAAACTAGGAGTATGGCAGGTAATAGGCCAGGCGCGGAGCTATAGGGAGGGCTGGGGGGGCTGCTGCGCCCCAAACCGGGCCGGATGGGGGCCCGGCCCTGGAGGTGCCAGGGAGGGAGGAATGGTTTCAAGTCATTGAAATATGTGATTATAGACAGAGAAAGTGCGCCCTCGCCTGTTGAGAAGGGTGTATTTAATGTTAAATACAGCCCCCCGCCCCCCTCTTCCTCCTCCTCCTCAACAGTTTCACTCCACGTAAGGGGCCCGGTGATTCCTTAGGGGCCCGGTAATTGGTTAGGGGCCCGGTAATTGGCCCCGCCCCCCGACCCGACGCTGACTTGTTCCGTGTGATAGGCTAATACTTTAGTAGTACCGTTGATATATAATGAAGACAGTGCCATGTTAGTAGTTAGAAAGGACCTAAATGCAGAACAAAGCTGTGGCTAACTAGCGAAATGTGTTCAAAATAGAAACTTGCAGGTTGAGAAGGCAGGAGATGAACCATGGATTCAGATGGGCAGTCTGACGGAAGGATCCAGAAGACAGCAAAAAATTCAGGAACTCAAATTAACTATATACCACGGACTTCCGTTTTAGCACTTCCGCATTT
>NW_006800216.1:113897-210805 GCF_000485575.1 Poecilia formosa
AAACTGCTGCGTTACCTCCACGAAATTTAGAGAGGTCTGTCACACCAGGGGTGCAAGGAGACAAAGCAAACCACAAGAACTAATCAGAGGCAAATGTAAAGGATCAGGTAATGGGAAGCAGCTGTGAAGGGGCGGTGGATAATAAACCAATGCGAAGCCTGATAAATAACTTAAGAGAAATAAATACAAAAGTACAAGAAACAAAATACAAGAATAAAGAAGAAAACTAAATATAAAGGAATTACCAGATACAGCAAGACCTAACAGGCAATACTTATGAGACAAAATATGACAAGACCTGTAAAGCGATAATAAAGGATACAAACAAATGAAAACAAAACCCCAAAATCACCCTGGGGTTGTGATAGACAATCTGAATGTAGGAAGAAAAAAAAATGTGACGTCTTAGGCAAAAATGTAATCTAGAGCTTGCAAACTAGATTTCTACACCATTTTTAAATATCTCTGGGTGTCTAGAAACTGAGATAATACTCTCAGGAAAGCTTTTGTTTAATCTAATCTTATCACCATATCCTCTGTTTTTAGAGGATAAGAGGTGCAAACGCAGCAGTAGCCACGTTTATCTCTGAAACCTGAGAAGTACCTGTCACTACACACACAGCCTAACACACCCATATTACAGGCCTTGCTGCTCTTACCTTAGCTCAGGTCCACGTTGCCGAATCACATTCCAGGAGACAAAACGGTTTCTGTGTTTACGGCGGCGATGCCCGAAATAGAGGGAAGCCTGCTGCTGGGGAAGAGCGATGACGATTAGCTGTAGCTGCAGAGAATTCAGTGGGAAATGTCAGGTCTGCCTCTGAGGCGTAAAAGGTTGTGTATTTATGAAGTTTGAAGAGATGTCTGGTCAGCTGCTGTTGTCTGCAGAACCAGCACTGACCAGAAATACAATTATTCTCAAATTTCCTATACATTTTTCCTGTTGGTAACAAAAAAAAACAAAAAAAAACACTTGAATGAGCAGCTTCTGTCCCCCAGTTGTTGACAAAGTATTTATGTGTCTCTTGCTCTGCGCTTATTTCCGTTTATGTTATGCTGCGTAATTTTTACATGATTTGAGCTGTTTTTCTTATTTAATGAAAAGATAGCAATTGCGAAATTGTTAATTGTGTTTTTTAGACATTAGCAGAATATCGAAGTTTTGCACACATTTGTAATGGTATTAGTAAGCTACTGTCTTACTAAATATCATGGAGAGTCCTCTCATTTTATATGTAGTTAAATTAGTGCCCTAACATTTGTTTGACAGAAAAAAAAATGTAACTGAAAAAAAAAGTTTAGTCAAAAAAAAAATTTCAATAACAACTTTTCAGATTAAAGTTTTTTTTTCCAATTCTGAAACTTTTTTCCAATTTCAAATCTTTTTTTTTCTGTTTCAAATTTTTGTCTTCTGAACAAACTTTACAGCCTCAATTTAGCTCCATAATTTTCTATCAGAAACAAACTTCTCGATTGAATAAAAACTATTTTCAATGCAAATCTGCCCCGGGGTGAAAATAATTCTGGACATAACTAGAGATGTTTTAAAAATAATTACATTAAACATTTCTAACAATGAAGACACACGTGGCGGCGTCCAAAACGGGATAAAGAAGAGCAAGTTGCGGCTGTTCTGAAAACACAGGTGGAGAACAAGCCTGACTGATGTTGACATGCACTCTGTTTACAAAATCTGCTCATCTGCAAATACGTCCAACGTCTCCATTCGCGTTGGTTTTTCAGCTGCCGTTTGATTCCTGGGGGAAAAAATAATCCCAGTGTAACAAACGGATTTATCTCATGCAAAAGAGGAACTGCGCCTTTCACGCAAACAGAGGGAGGTCAGGGACTGGCTGGAGAACAGGTGTCCCTACTGCTGCCTGGCCTATCGCTGACCTTGGGGGTGGGTGTGCGACGAGGAAGTCGAGTCATCTCAGCTGCCTGCCTGCTGTTGTTGTCGCCTCACCTGTGTGTGCGTGTGTGTGCACAGGTGACAGGACAGATAACGAG
Organism: Poecilia formosa; assembly: GCF_000485575.1. Classification (NCBI taxonomy): domain Eukaryota; kingdom Metazoa; phylum Chordata; class Actinopteri; order Cyprinodontiformes; family Poeciliidae; genus Poecilia; species Poecilia formosa. Next base: position 115,908 of record NW_006800216.1, read on the forward strand.
CGCGGTGCAGACAGTCTGTCTGTATGGAGCAGTCTTCAGCGTACAGCAGCAGCATACTGATACTGATAAGGCGGAGGACGTTTATTATGTGTGAGTGTGTGGACAACAGGAGGCGGCACAATTGGACCTCCGCTTGACTGAGACCAAAACTCGGATTAAATATGTTCCCTGCTTCCTGGATCACGTGTTTGAGCATTTGCAGAACAGGAGGAAAGTATTGAATTTAAAAGAAAAAAAAAACATAGACCCCTGAAGGGTTTATGTATAACTAGTGATAACTATGTCTGTGATAGAGTAACACAAAGTAGCGCTAACAGTTGAAACCAGATATTTGCATACACTGTTAATTGAAGCACAGAACCCCATTTGTAACTGCCATCCATTTTAAAGGCCCTTTGAAGTCGAAGCTGTAATGTTCCTGCAATATTTCCACAAAGTGAAGTGCACCAGTCCCTCCTCTGGCAAAACAACCCAACAGCACGACACTGTTGCCCCTGTACATCACAGCAGGGATGGCTCAGTTGTAGTTTAATCAGAAATGTCTCCTAAAATGAAGGTCTTTGTCCCTGAGGTTGTGTTCGTGTTGCTTTTAGAGTAATGGCCTCTTCCTTCCTGAACGGCCTTTCAGCCCAAGTCAGTGCAGGACTTGTTTCACCGTGGACACCAGCTGCATTTCCATAAAAAATGTTGGTAAAAACTTTGGTAATATTCCGCTAATGTAAAAAAAAAAAAAAAACAATTTCGGAATTGTGGCGTTTCCACGAAATAACAAAAACAATTGCAATAAAGAAAAAATCACTTTGTTCACGTTTTAATTCATTAAAAACATACCGCACCATCATCCTCCTACCACTTCCTGTCGTCTTCTTTGTCTTTTCCGCCAGTAGAAACATCTGGTTGTTGATCATGTGACACTAAAAAGTGTTTCCTTTGCAGTTTTTCCAAAATACATGAATTTTGATATGGCTGGAAAAAAAAACACTTAATCTAGCGCAAAAAAAAAAAAAAAATAATCAAAAAACACTTTTCTTTGAAATTGACATTTTCTTTTAGCAAATTTATTTTTGAAATTCCAATTTGAGCAGTTTTACTGTCTGGTTGCAACTTCAGAAAAAATGTTACGGAGGAAATAAACATAAAAGCTGGAAGAAAATCTGTTAGAAATTGCACATTGCTGCACTCGGAAGATACAAACAATAAGACAAGTTCCACCGTCATCAAGATGAATCAAACTTGTATTACACTGAAAACTTGGAGTTGTCAACAACGTCTGCTGGAGGGAGAGTTTCAGATGTTTTTTAGATTTGTAAGCCACGTTAACGGATGTGAATGTTCTCTGAGTTTTCTTGTTCCCCTGTCGCTTTGAATTTCCCAACGTTTTTTTCAGCTGCAGCAGAGACCAAGGTGACATTTCTGGTCCTGACGCTAACGCTCTGCTCTGATCACTGAGTGAGGCTGAGCCAGCTGACCAGCACTGACTCTGCAGGGTGGTTGGCCAATAAGTGCTGCTCAATGTGTGTGTGTGTGTGTGTGTGTTGTGAGGCTGCGATGGTAGTTAGAGTGGAAGGTGGTCCAGCAATAAAGCCAGCAAGCAAAGACGAGGTCAAAGGGCACGGAAGTGGAGGGGGAGCCAAATCTACTGACAGCGCGAACTTTTAACACACACACACACACACACACACACACACAGAGAGAGAGAGAGAGAAGCAGTGAACTGCTGCTTGAAATACATCAATACTGCTCCAGTTCACTGCCCAGTAATTCTGTGTTTAAGTTTAGATCTATATAGTTGATTTAAAAAAAACTCAATGTTTTTTGTTTTGTTAGTTTTTTTGTTTGTTTGTTTGTTTGTTTGTTTGTTTTTACAAAAAAGTACATATGTATACATAATTGTGAACTAAAGACAGAACTTCTGAAGAAGACCAACACAGGCATGAGTTGCGTTTCCATTGACCGTAGGATTTGAGCAATTTGACATTTTGAAAATAAATTTGCTTAATGGAAACACGGCAGTTTAAATCGGAGGACTGGAAGTTAGAACTAGTTCCTGTAACAATGTTGGTGGTCTAAAACTTAGTCTTTGTACAAGCACAGACGCAACCAGCTCACTTTGATAATGAAAACATCAGCACACATTGCGTCTATGAATCACAAAGACTACCAGCCAGCAGAGGTCTTTTTTTTTTCTTTTTTTTTTTTGCGTGGCATTGCTGAAACACATACACATACACACACTCACACAATCATTGAGTGAACACGAACAATGACAATCTGCACACCAGCTTGTGGTGCTCATTGTTATTTCTTTGCCATTTGGGTCATTTAAATAGAAAGCATAAAGAGTTTATGCACTACAGAGCAGATGGCTAAGTGTTCCTGCAGTTCAAAATGCTAACGTCACAATTTACCGGCAGTTTGTGGCTGATCATAAGAGACGTAACGTCCGAGTACAAGTTCTAAAGGTATAACGTCATTTCTGCTCTGCAAATTCGTCGGCTTCAAAAGACAAGTTGTAAAAAGAAACTAAAGCGAGAGAGAGAGAGAGAGAGAGAGGGAGAGAGAGACAGAGAGAGTCTTGCTAGAATTCAGAAATACAGTAGACCCAGAAGGCGCAAACAAGTTGGCTTCAGTTCTAAGACGCAGCCTGAGCAAAGCACCACAAAGCAATCCAACACTATCTCCCACCTACACAGCAGGCAGAAGACAAAACAGCGAGTGTGTGAACAATCTGTTCCCTGTTCTTGGTTCTGATGAGCTGTTTCACCGTTTGACAAAGCCTATTGAGTTGCGCCGACGCCAAATGTCCCTGAATAATGGGCATTTTTTTGCCTACCTGTTATCTCTTTGAAGAACCAAACGATCTGAGCAGGAGGCGGCCTCCAGGTGTCTGAGGGATCTGTGATTGGACATAGAAGTGAAATGAAGCTCCATGAGGGAATCTGAAACAGTGATCACCAAGCAGGAGATCTGATTTAGCTTTTTGTTTTTTGTTTTTTTAGTTCTGCTTAACAAATCTCTCCCGGTAATTACAAGGCATCTGCTATGTTAGATTTGCTTGATGTTTGTTTTTTGCTAATTTTTGGATGTCAATGATTCCCAACTAGATGGGTTTGACTGAGTGATTCCATCACATGAAGATGGTTTGGCTACATATGCGGCATTTTGGGGAAATTGTAGTCTGCAATTTTACAGAAGAGATGTGGATTCAACAAATTCGAATTATGCAAGTTTTCGTGAACTGTGCGACATGCTATCATCCAACTACTTCCTGCTGTCTTTTTCAACGTTTTCCTGAGTAGTAACTTCCAGCTGTTGATCACATGACTCATGTGATGGGGAAAAAAATGCCTCCGTTACAGTTTTGCAAATTACATCTATTACGATACGGCTGAAAAACGACGCCATTCTAGTGCAAAAACTTTGAGTTTCTTTGAAATTAGCAAATTTATTTTCGTAATTTCAATTTGCACAACTTTATGGCTAACAGGAACACAGCTAGGTCAGCTTTGAGCAGCTGACCTGCAGCCTCTACCATTGGTCAGCACAGCATCTTCCCTGTAATTACTAAAGAAAAGCATCGCAATAGCATGATACCTCCTCCATGTGTCACAGCGGAAATGTGGAAAGATTGGTTTCATCCAATCAGACCATTTTCTTCTGTGTTTGCTGCGTCTTTTACATCCCAAAAAGTATGAAAAGTACCAACAAAGATTTAGTAGGTAGGTAGGTTTGACGTTGGGTACAACACTGGAGTGGTTAATGCTGTACGAATCCTTGCACAAGGCATGTACAAAGTTTTTCTTTTTTTGTAAGTTGGTTGAAGTTTTGTGTCAAAACAGCCACAGTTGAGCTACCCCAGGAGGCTCCGCATGTCTGGATTGGATGTACTTCCTAAATCATTTGCAGCCACTTGCGCCTGCTGTCACGTGTTCACACAACTTTGTCCCGATCAAAGGCAGCCGCTGACGGTGAGAAATTAGTTAGCGGTCATCCGGCACACCGAGTCCCAGCAAAGACTTCTTAAGTAATGTTTGAAGAGCAGCTGCAGCGGCTCGTTCAAAGAGGTCTGTCAACAGCAGCAGGGACTCTGACTTAAACTGTCTTTCTGTTGATCTTTCCTCCACGCTGGAAGACGATCTCTGCAGAAAGCCACCAATGAAAAAGTTAAATGTTTAAACTTTTTTTCCATGCTTTTTAATTGGTTGTAATTTATGTTTGGCTACGCAAAACAAAACCTGGAAACAAGCGCACGTTCTTGTGTTTTTATTGTCACGTGTCTTGTGAAATTCAGTAGATGGGGTTCAGTGTCAGGGCACCACCAAAGTCGAAGTATAAATGCAAACAGAAAAAGCTAACCCTTTGTCGTAAAATGGTGCCTAATTGAGGCTCCCTTCATGAACTCATTCATGTCTAATAAAGTGTGTTTTGTATGTGTCTGTTTAAACACAGAACATAATCTCTCTCTGTCTGTTAACACCAAACCGGGTTTTTTGACGGTAGACAAACTGCTTGTAGACCGCTAACTTTGCTGTCAACATGTAAAACTCTACATTAAAAAAAACTAACTTAACATTGCCTGAGATTTCTCTTCAAAATACTCCTCAAGAGTTCATCAAAGACATTATTTTTTTGTAGTAAATCTCAGAGATTGTAGAGGAAAGCAATGTAGCAAACAAGCTAGCAGTGTACTAGCTTCAGAATGTCATGTTAGCATGCTAGTTTGTTCGTCTTAAGGGGAAATTTCTTCAGAATTTAGCTGGATGAAATGTAAAGTTGGCCAAAAGTATGAGTGAATCAGTGTTGAATATTATTTCAATAACCGGGGGTACAACAACAAAAAAACATTGAATCTGGCTTAATGGAGAACATACAAGCTTGAATACTTTTCCAAGCTGCTGTAGCAAAGGGTTATGAATCCAGTTGGATTTTTTTACATTTCTTGTAAAGCTAATGTAACACTACATATCACGAAACCTGCGTGACAACACTGTACACACCCATTACCGATGATTATGTTGGTTCTTGTGTTTTCAAGAACCAACAGCTGCGTAATGGATACAGGCAGCAGCTGAAAGTGAAATCCAGATTTTAATTTTGAGCAGCATTATGCTGATGCAGCATAAAGCCCTCTACGGATCAGCGAAGGTGCCGTCACACGGGCCCACTTTAATTGAATTAACTGGGGCTTTAGACAACAGGGTGGCCGAAGCCACGTGCGACATTCACGTTACACACTGGCAGTTTGTCTAAGCGGCAGCAACTGGCAGTGAAATCCAACTCTCTGTGTGGCAGCTACATTTAGACCAGGAAACATGGGGTGAGCGGTTCAGCGGCTGTAAAGGATTGAAAGGCTGGAGACTGACTGAGTGGGAGCCACTTAAACAGGTCATTACAATGACCCCACGGAGCCACAGGGTCCTGCCATTCATCTACGGCTGCAGGAGGAAAAAAAACAGAAACCACACAAGATGCTGGGCGAGTTTAGTTGTTTTTTTTTTTAGTTTTGTTTGTTTTTTTAATGGAATGTATCTTTTCGAGGTATGAAAATAAATCTCCGTGGAAATAAGAAATTGGACAGTGGTTCCTAACAGTGTGGAATGATGAAAACAGAAAGGCATGTCGGGGAAGCATCGCACCGGCCGCGTCAGATAAAGGGCACGGCTCTGGCCCTGTGTGGAAGATGACAGCAACACAGAGGCATGTGCTGGATTAGCTGCGGTACGCTGGCGAGCGGTGGGAGACCCGCCCAGGAAAGAGGAAACATCATGAGCCACAGTGAGATAAAATACGTCCTGGTGGAACACAAGACATTTCTGAAGCCTCTGATTGACATGTGGCACTGACTGTTGCTCTGCACCGCCGCCTTCATATGTATTAATATGTTTACTTCCAGATAAAAACTCTCCCATGCCTTCAATCTGTTAAGCACAGAAGTGATTTTCTTTCCAAACATTCAAAAACTGAGCTGCAACAGAGACTGATTTGGATAGTTGTGTCCTTCTTTTTGCAATTACTAAAATGTAAAGTTTGTATCAAATGGTTGCTGCTCTGTTATTCGAGTCATACAAAAGCTGACTGGATCTAATTATAAGTAATGGATAAGGATTAGCTGCCCCTCTTCAGTAAATTGCTACAAATCAGCATGAGACAACTTGAAACAGAGACGGTGTAAAGAGGTTAAATTATGGAGATCAGGAAAAAAAAATGTTTCTGTTGTGACCATCAGTATTATCAGATGACTTTGTCATCTTGTATTATGATGGTGTTATTTAGGATCCTGTCACACCAGGAGTGCTATCAACAAGAGTTAGCACAGCGATTTAAGGAATTGACTCCAAATAGTTGGCAAGCTGAATATTGGCTGGCTAGGCAGCACTTTTGCTTTCTTTTAAAACGGTTCTACAAATGCATTCCAGTTTTGTGTTCAAAACCAAGTGAGATTTGCCCATTGCTGTGTTCGTTAAGGCTAGTAGCATTGCTAGGCAGGAAATTGCAATCCAAGCTAATAGCTTTTAGCTTAGTATTTGGCCAAATAAGCAATAGCAACACTGTCAAAAACAGCTTGTTTGACAATACAGATTGTCACACTGTTTACGGACAGCTATTCGTAAGCTAACAAAGCAAACAGCTAGGAAGCTAGATTAGCTGGCTACACAGCTACATTCTGCCACAAAGAAAAACAATAAGTGACGGTTGAATAAATAGCAAACTTAGCTCAATTGCCAATTCTTACCCTATTTTGTATTCACACGCCACCATTTTGTCGTTCTACTCTTCCGTTTTGTACCTGTTCACACTCTTGTATTTGAGCAATCCCTTTTTTTGAAACTATTATGAGATAGTCACGAACAAGTCAACATCTCACAAGCGCAACGAACAGTTGGACCTGAGCTAATTTGATGTACCAAATCAAAATTCCAACTTCAGCATTCAAACCGAACGCATCATAAGCTGACAAAGCCAATCGCTCAGATGCCAACTTATTTCAATAAATTCCTAGTTTCTGTAGCCGAGAAAAAGAGCTTTGGCTAAATCTCCTAATCAGAGGAGCCTCATGACATGATAACCATTTTGTTGATTGTGATGATTCTGGTGTAGTTCTGATCAGTCGAGGTCTAACTAAGTTTAATGTAATGTTATGTTTCCACTAAGATTTAATTGAAACGGTCTGTGAAGCAGCTCAGTTTTGGAAATAGTCACCTTAACCTTATTGTCCATGGTTAAAAAGCCAGAGTACACCCATCACTTAAGAACATAGCAACAGCTTTTCCTTCAATTTACAAATGTAGCAAAATAAAGTGGCGGAAAGCAACAGAAGCACACAATGGAAACACTAAAATACACTGTTGAAATCAAGCATAGAAAACCAACCGTCAATCCACACAGCGCAATCATTTTCTCGATCTGTACATGTTTAGTGAGGTGAGAGGAATACTGCGCAACAAGAGAAATGTATCAAATGAGTCTTTGGCTCTGTTAGAAAATAAAACCAGAAGCATTGACGCATCTTATCCATAACGAGCTGGTTCAACTAATGTTCCACCCCAGGGAATGTTGAGAGAACGTTCCCTAAAAGTTACAGGAAGGACCGGCGTGTCACCGGGCCAGCCTTCCCCCATCATCGTCTCTTGAAAGTTTCAGGCTTCGTAACCTTTAGGGAACATCACCAAACGTTCCCCTCGAGGTTCCAGTTCGTCAGATAGTCCAAGTCGACCGAATGCTTACCTCCAGTGACTCTCACACTTGACATTCAGACAACGTTTTTTATATATATAAAAAAATATATACACATCTAATAAATAAGGGACAAAACCCATTGCACGGTAGAATACAGATGTTTTCTCACATGCTTTTAGTCCATCAGTCTTTTGTGAAGCAAGTCTCTGTACTGAAAAGAGGAGTGAGGGCTGGGGGGGAGGGCTGGTGTGTGGAGACCACATCATGAATTGGGGTGTGGGGTGTTCAGTTCTCCTGGAGAATGGAGCTTGGTGAAGCAGCAGCAGGGGCAGATGAAGCCTGGGTTCATTGTCTTCCTCGGCTGAGTGTCAAATTCACCTGCGGATAAGAATCAATTAGACTGACTGTGGTTTACACAGAGAGGCAGAGGAAAGGTAAAACCCCACTCTGGGCACAACAATAGAACCGCTTTTACAGTTATAGAGCAAAGGTAAGCATAATTACAAAATCCATAGACCTAATGCCTATAGATTAAACTGCTGATCTCACTAGAGGAGTGCAGGCAAAGGCTATTGTGGAACTACAAAACTTATTGGCAATAGTTGTGTCTGATATGGTTTTCTACATAAAAAAAACCACCTAGAGTTTCCTCAACTCTAGGTGGTTTTACAGAGGAGTCACACCTCATCAGGAGGACTGATATCTCCAGCAGGGGTCAAAGTATGCAACTGTAGCGCAGTGGCAGGCCCATGGGTCAGCAGGGAAACAATGACAATCAGCTCTAGCAATGTGTCTCATAGGAATGTGAAGATTTTACACGTTTTCTGCTTTAAATAGCCAAAATCAACAGAATATTGTGCCCATCTGATTAGCTGCTAGCTGGCATTCCACCGCACGTAGTGCTTATTCATGTTTCTAAAACAAATAGAGATGCCATCCGTCAAGAAGTAAGGAAACTACTACTAATTATAACATTGTGGAGCTTTACTTCAAAAGCTCGAAAGTTTAAATACTTTGCGTATTAGTATTTCTAGTCAGTAAGAATTGTTGTCCCCTTGTGGTGTGTACAGTTTTTAAGAAGTATGACTTGCATTTAACAGCTCTAGTTCAAAATGCTACATATGTAGACTAGTTGGACTTCAACTGATTTTTTTTAAACACTTTGACATTTTCAAAACGTTATGTTTCTGATAAGTTTTTTTTTTTTCAGAAAGAAGTTCTTGTACGAATCAGCATTTTTGCAAGAATCTTTGCTTTCTGTTTAGTGAAAATATCCACTAAACAGAATATTTTTGTAATCTTTGCTGGGATTACAATCCCAGCAAAAAATAAAATTAGGCATAAGCAAAGTGAGCGGCTGCAGCAGGGGTGGGGGTCCAAGAGCCTTTAGCTCCAACAGGCTAACACCTTGTTTTGCTGTCAATTGTACTTTATGGAGAATAAGGCAACTTTTAAGCTTGTACTATTGTTTAAACAGGATGTTTGGGGGAAATTGTTAATTGTAATTAATATTTTTAAAACAATGAAAAATTTATGAACATCGAATTATACCGTAAGTAAAGGGGGAAAATAATTTTGTAGTGATGTCATTGGAGTCATCTAAAAACAGATCTACAAGGTGCTGCTGTGCTAGCTGTTGGGGGCTTGAATCAACTCCAACCCAGGCCCCCCTTTAACTTTGGGTCGGCCCTGTTTGAAAAACAAAATTGGGCAGATATGGCACTTGAATATACTTTCTGTCACCAGTTGTTTTTTTTTTAATAGTTAACACAACTGATTTATATTTTTATTGGCATACACATACAAAAGTTGTGTTAGAAGCTCACAAATCAGCCGCTGCCACAGAAAAGCCACGTGTGTGGAAATCTGAGTGGAGCAGCGAGCCGCACTACATCATGGTGCAAATTTGGAAGTTATTCTACGCAGCAACACCTCAGAAGCTCCCGCGTTTTAAATTACTAACTTGGCCTACTGCACTTTCAATTTGTAAGCCGTTTCAATAAATATCTTTTAGACTTTGTGATTCTTAACAAGTATTAAATTGAGTCAAAACGCCTTTATTGTAATTTATAGTATGCTGTGCCTGCTTTTTCTTTTATTTGTTTTTTTTTTACACCCCTTCTTTCCCCCGGTCCTTCTCCCATTGTCTTACCGCTGAAGGCGCGCCGGTGTTTGCGGGGCTCCCCGCGGGTCACGCCACGCTCGGGGAGCTCCGGACGGTCTTCTGCCCGGGCATCTGCACGACGAGCAGCTGCTGCTTCTGCCGGGTGGACTTGACGGCCAGGATCGCCTGCCGGTTCTTGTACTGGACCATCTGCAAGGTGATCTCCGCGTTCCAGCCCTCGTCCTGCGGGCACCTGAAGTCGATCTCCTTCCCCTCCGTCATGACAACGGTGAAGTAGACGTACTTGCCTTTCCGCTCCACGCAGTCCACCGTCTTCATGTTGGCGAAGTGAAGCTCCTTGACTTTGCCCGTGTCCCCGCCGTGCTGCTGCTGCTGCTGCTGCGGGTGATCGTGCTGCTTGGGCGGCAGCAGCAGCACGCCGTCCTCGGTCAGGACGCAGTGCTTCTTCTTCCAAAGCTGCAGCAGCCCGTCGCTCCGCTTCTCCAGCAAACCCTCCTTGTACACCTTCCTCCCGTTTTCCAGCATGTTCGGCCGACCGCTGCGGACCTCCAGCCTGATGGACGCACGGACGCTGCTTGATCGATGGCGCTCTATCCCGGAGAGGCTGCGGGCATGGGATGCAGCTGTGGCTGCTGGATGTGGAAGAAGCGCCTGACTAGCAGTCTGCCTGCCGGTCACTGTTTGTGGAGCGGCTTTTGGGGGCGGGAGGGGTCTGGAGAAGTGCACCGCCCCCCTGAGTAGAGTAAAACCCCCCGAGACCATGGAAGCCCGGTCATTAAGACTCCCCTTTATACTATACAGCGAGACCTCCATCTTCACTCCCCTGAGATTTTTCTTTTTTTTTTTTTTGCTTGCCTTTTTAAAGTTTGCAGGAGAAAATCTACTTTTTACTACAAATTTGAATCCTTGAGGCTGTTTTTACATCCATCCATTACTAACTAGTTCTAAACTGCATTACTTCCACGATGTCGCATTAATTATATCACTGCTGCGGATCGTCTTTTCTTACTGTATATTTCTTGGTTGATGTGTTAGTGGTCATATTCCATTTCCAGTGGAAACCCCTTAAGAGTCCATGAAGTGCCATGTGTTTGAAATAAAGCACCACAGCGCCCTCTGGCGGAACTTAGCGCGAAAAAAATACTCCACGGAAGCGCAGGAACTCTAGATTTCTTAAGTTTATTTAAATATATATACTTTTTTTTTTTACAGCGGTTTTTCTCAAATCGCCAAACAAAGTAATGTATGGAACTATGAAGGACCATACGACAGTACAACAAAAATAGTTTTGGTTTAAAATGTTTATTTTGTGAAAGAAAAAGTTCTAAATATTTTAGTTTTTAATATGTGGCTTCCAGTTTAGCTTAAATTCGTCATCTGCAAATACAAAGAATAAAAACTCCTTTAAAACTTTAGAGTTCATTATTATATAATATGAATAAATTAGGACCCAGGACGGAACCTTGAAGGACTCCACAACTGATTTAGAGCAACTTTGATTAAAGGTTCATTTGTTTTTTTACATGTTGGTGCTGATCTTCCAGATAGCAAACGGTGCTTTAGCTCACGTGGTTTCCGTAGTAAATATTCCCACATTAAACTTTATTCAAAGGTAAAGAAATATCACAGCCATAAAGGGGAATCGATTAGTTCCAACACCAAATTGATGACTTACATGTGTTTCAGTGAATCAATTTAAAGTCTATTAATACATTTCTCTACCATTGTTGAAAATTAAAGATGCAAATAAACTGATCTTTATCTGGGAAATGGGTGCCCGTCAGAAAATTTTTCATTCATTTCATTATCGAGACAAATTTCAGACAGCAATTCAATGACATTTTTCTGACATTCTTATGAAAACATCTATGTTCATTTTCCTGAGCTATTGGGCACAAAGTCTTTTTGTCTGCTCCAGAAAATTTTGCATTGCACCATCTCCTGGTATAAAAGGTGGCACCCGATTAACAGCAGTTATCAAATTTCCTTCCATGAGACAGGATATATATTAGAATGTTAGCTTTAATTAGTTCATATTAAACTTTTCCATGGAGGGTACAAAACGTCCTGAAGAAGGCATCACCATTTTGTACACAAATTAAGTTCAGTAAATGAGGTGAGATGACCAGGACCTGGAGTGGGCGATTCACAACCACCGTGGATCAACGTGTACTCATCTCATCATGGTTTAAAATAACTTTAGAATTTGCTAAAAATGCTGTGGATTCTTGACCTGGCACTGAGCTTAAAGCAGCTAATTATTTACAGGAGAAATGGAGGCAGCACACCATTCTAGATCTTCCTGTGAGAAACAAACCTGCTCCATCCACTTCCCCATTTCCTTCATTTTGGGAGACTGCTGCCAGAAAACCACTATCGATATACCTCTAATACAGACATGAGTAAAGCGGTTTAAAGATTGTCGTTTTTCTGTTTTACCATATTTAAAAGCTAGACGAGAAGATGGGCCTAAAGAGATTGGGTCAAATGGATCCCATGAGATTTTTACCTTGTGTGCGGTTCAGCAGTCACCCAAAACATGCACGAGCCTTTACAAGATTTGTTTTTAGTGTGTGGTTTCAAAAACTGAGTCTGACAGGACAACCCCCCTTTGCTTCCACGTTGTCTGACCGTGACATCTGCAGTGCTCCCCCTGAGCATTGTGCGAGGGTTAATTTTAAAAAGTCAGTTTTTGTTGAGCCTACAGAAAAGACTGTATGCTTAAGCATATTGACTAAGGCTGCTCCATTTCAAAATCCATAGGAGAAATCAACTTGTGATTTCTAAATATCCCCTTTGACATTTACGACTGCAACAAATTGTTCTCAAGAAAAAAAAAAGAAAGAAAAAAAACAAGGAGGCATGTTTAACCAATTTATTCAGGAACATACACGTACAGGTATTGAGTACATTAGTATTTTTGTAGCATAGCATTTCGCCTTGACAACAGCTGCTCAGGAGTGACCGTACAGAGGGCCAGTCGCATCTTCTCTCAATGAATATGATGTGAATGCTCCCTGCAGAATAAGAGATACCCCCGGCTTTCCACAGAGGACACGATAAGGTCCAACACAACCAACATCTAAAGACACCAGGAGGGTGGCAGGCTAGGATTCCTCTTCTTAGTCCCTTCTTAGCTTTAAGTATTGCTCTGACGTACTTTCTGTGGCATTCTTGATAGGAGAAAATAAAAAAATAAAAAAGGAAGAAGGTGGAAGCAGGGATGGAGGAAGGTCATTGGCCAAAACAATGGCTGTGTGATTTCCCCCCCTTTCACAGTGAATTAAATAAATGTACAAAGGACTTCAACCGCTGGGCTTTAGTCTGGACAAGTTGGCGACACAAGAGGTCAGGGTGATAAACGGGGGACAGTAGTAAGGGTAGGTGACTCCGACACTTTTTGCTCATCCCCTGTGCTACATCTGCCCAAAGATTTGATAAAGCTTCTGAAAACGTGCCCCTTTCTGTAGGAAAGGAAATGCACTTAAAAACCAGAGAGCAACGACTTCTGCTCTCCAGAGCGTCGTTACCTGCTCATCATCCCCTCTGGTCCTTTTAGACAGAGAGTGACAAAGTGCTGCTTACAAGGAATACTCTGCTAACTGATGACGCGACACCACTGGCACACCACACACTAGTACAAAGTGCAATAGAACAGACGACAGCCACGCCACAGCGAGCCTAAGAAAAGCCTTATCACGAGGTTAAGGGACTGGTTGCAAAGTCCTTACTCAACAGAAATCCCTGGAATGTTCGAGAGACTCTACCGGGCCTATGCCGAGCCCTAGGAGCAAGGAGGTCGGCACAAGCACAAGCAGCGGGGTTTTGATCCATTTTAACAGTCCGTCTAGTTGAACAGTGGCAGACCAAGAGGTTCGTCGTTGAGCCAGTCTGCTTACTGGAATGTATCGAGAGGGAAAACCTTGAGGATGAGCCGCTTCTGGTAGGCAGACACAACTTTGGCGTCCGCTTTGGGGAGAGAAAGTAAAAGTCGGGCAAACGGGAATGAACACCCAAGTTACAGGTCCTACGTTTGATGTTGGCAATGCTACAGTGCTAGTTCAAGTGCGTTCAAGGCGCCATTAATAATAATAATAAAAAAAAAAAAAAAAAAAAAAAACACCTGGGACAGGCCAGAACCAACCAACCTGGACATTGGTGGAAGGAAGGGGCAACAATTGGAAGGGGTCAGGAGTGGTGTGAATTGATGCCACTATGTTGCAGTCTAAACCACAGCTGTTGTCTAAGAGCAAACACATCCAAAAAACTTCACAAGAACCCAAACTAGTTTAGCGGTGAAGAAACAAGGTCATGCTGTTTGAGGGTGACATTTTCCTGTCGTCTAGCTATTGTACAGAGGAGGACGAGGAGGAAACAGGTCTAGTAAAATATCATGTATATTGAGCCAAACAGCTCGCAGTATATCACCACTGGTTTCGTAACAAAAATCTGGAAACTTTTTCTTCAAATTCCCTACCAAGAAAAATACAAAACATTATAAGGCGATAACTATTTTTTTTTTTTTAATTTGTATGTTTTTTTTTGTTTGTTTTTTTTTCTTCCTTTTTTTTAATTTGAGAAGCCAGTACAGTGCAGTTGATCCTCATCGCAGCCAGGCAAGGACTCACTGTTGCCTGCACTCAGCTGGGGGGGTTCCGTCCTTCTGTAAACAAATCACAACAGGGTGGGGTGTCAACACCAAGCCTCCGTACAGTAAGACAGCCTACACATGAAGCCACGGTCAACAAGCAGCTTGAAGCTGTAGAGGTCACACTGCCTGAAGGAAGGTCATGGCGAGCAGCGTCTATTTGGCTTGTAAGAACTCGGTGCTCTGATTCGGGGCTTTTCAGACCGATGAGGACACTCAGTAAAATGACTATATTTGCGACTAAAGTCCTTCAGTTATATAATGGAAATGTCCCCAATGGGTTTTTCCTGAGACTATATCACAAAGTTTTGATTCTTTTCATTCAAGTGGTTGGGCATCATTACAAGTCTGCTCTTTACAAGGTTCTAAACAAACTATCAGGACCAAGTCCCTTCTCGCAAAGTCCTCAATCAGGTTGAGGTCTGGACTTTGACTAGGCCACTGCATTACTTTATTCTTTTCAGTCATTCTGCTGTGTTTAGCATCTCTAGCTCTAGAAAGGTATTCATGTCTGGCCTGGTGGCTGAGGAGCATCAACTCAGGACTGCTAACCTCCTAAATCCTTTGGAGGCAGAACAAGTCCAGATCATCACTGCTCTGGTATGATGTCACTAACATGCAGTGTTTGGTTTGGACACTGGTCACTTGGCCTCTTCCTCATTTTGTACAACGGTGTTAAAAGAAGCCAAATGCCTGTTTTACAAACAATTTTAAACCCTCCAAAATGTCTTTGATGGGTTTCATTTTTAATCAGATTTTCCATCATGACTTCATGCACAGAATCTGTGCTTTTTTTTTTACAGCTAGGCACATTTAAAACCTAACAAAGAGCAGATTTTTCTCATTTCGGATAAAAATACAGAAAATCTGTTTTTACAACTCAAATCAGATGAACTACAACTGAGAGGTAAAAACAAACCTTCAATTCTGCTTGTAGCTTATTTTGTCAATGTGAGGCAGCAACAGAAACTAAACTTCAAATCCTTTTCACATCTCAGGATACAGAAACCAGGAATTCCCAAACAGAACTAGTGTCCTGTCACACTTTGGTTCGGGTGTCTGCAATCAGCTTATTGTTTAAATCTCATTATAGAAAGCACATAATTACTGCTGACCAACATCTAATTCTCAGGTTAGCATCTTAAGGTGACCTGAAATGATTTGGCCATCATGTCTGACATTAAAGCAGATTAGCATGTAGCATAAGACAACAAATGACATGTTAATGGGCAGTACGACACCAAATACTTTGCCGTCACATTTATTGGCACCCCTGGTTGAAATGTGTGTAAAGCGTTCAAATTAAACTTGAGTAGCAGAAGCACCATCTCACTCTGCAGGTTTTGGCAGGTCAAGTTTAAGACTTCAACAAAGCCTTGAATGAAACTCAAGACCAAAAAAAAAAAAAAAAAAAAAAAAATGGGAGATGGTTAACAGATCCTTCTCCATTGCTCTGTGCTGGGAACAAAAGTAAACCAGTGACGAAAACAAACGTCAGTCAGCTGCAGATAAATTTGGATTTGCCAAAACAAGCTAGCTAGTTAGCAAGGGTACATTAGCAGCTAGTTAGAAGTAACTTCATCCGCCTCATGTTACAGAATGCGATGAAGATGTCTGCATGTCACTCCAAATTTTTTAAGACCAATGCCAAGTTTTATTTTTAACAAATTAAGACATTTTAGATTAATTTTAGATACTGTAGTCTTAGGATACACCTTCTCCAACTTGGGAAAATTTAAATTTTTACTGCATGCCTGGTTTGTGGATAATATAGTCATGGTAGGTTTATTTTGTGTTGGTTTGATCATGATCCTGGCAGAAGACCCAGTGATGGTTCATTAGTGTGTGTTTATGGTCGGAGGCCACCAGATTTTTGTTATTCATATTCTGACTAGTTTGTGACGTCAATCAGTCTCAAGGTTAAAAAGACAAATCACAAAATAAAAATTTTAAAAGTGACAGATTGCACAAAGTGTTGGGCAGCCTCAACCCTTAAAGCCAGAGTTTCCTCAATTTTTTTCAGTGAGATGACACTACTGCAATAAAACATTAATTTCCAGGTTTGTTTTTGCTGCACATCTTTCATGGGTACCAACAAAATGGAATTGGTGGTCGCCTACAGCCTTTCTGGGTGTTTGTGGAAACCAGAATTTCACCACAGCAGGAACAAAAATAAGCAAACAGGAGAGGGCTGGACAAGATTCAATACACAGAAATGGTACAGGTGCAAATACTGATCTCATGGGTTAAACTAAAAAAAAAAACAAAAAAAAACAAAAACTTAAATCCAACAACAAACTGGTGGATTAGTGTAAGTGCAGGACGGCGGCGGAGGAGGAAGAGGAGCAGGAGGGGAGTGCAGAGAGACGGCGGATGGAAACCAAAAGAAGGAAAGCCAAACTTAAAAAAAAATAAATAAATAAATCAAAATGGTAAGATGGTGGGACAGGGAGTTGATGGTAGTGAGCTGACAAATCGCAAGCTGTACCTACCAGGATAGGGTTATTTGTCTATAGTCACCATTTAAACCTAGTGAGGAAAAATTTAAAGAGTAGCTGACAAAAGATGCAAGTGACTGAAGACGAAGAAACATTAATGAACAGGAAAACAAACCTAAAGCACAACCAGCAGAATACAGAATGTCTAAAGACCTTGGAGCTCAGGAGGAAGCAGAAATAAGAGCTACAGAAAACGGATCAGAGCCGTGAAGCAGCCCTACAAACTACCTGCTACCTGTATGGAGCTACACCAGCCATTGGCTTGTTTCAACGATTAAAACAATAGAAAACCCAGAATTCAGTTTCTCAGAAAAATAAGCAGTTCACATCACTGCTAAATTTTGATAGGAAGAGGAGTGGAAGGAAAAAGTGTGGTAGAAAATGTGAGGAAGGGATGAACGTTTTAATTTTTCCCCAGGTACTTGATCTCAAGGAGAACTGTTGTTTCAAGGTCTGCTCAAAAAACACACAAAGTCCAAGTCAATAATTAAAAGGAATGTAGGGGGCGCCAGACTGAACAGCAAAGATGATCTGGTGGTTGCTTTCAAAGCAGGCTGGGCTTTCAGAACATCTCAAGTTCATCTTAAAGCTGTGGCATAAAATAAATAAATAAAGCTGTGGCACGTTGATTCACTAACTGATGCAACCAATCGCTGCGTGCAGATTGGTCACACTTTTCATCAGCCTTCTCTTATTGGTTGCTTTTCTGTGATTCCAATTTTCTAACAAACTGAATTTTGGGATTTCATTAGCTCTGCGCTATGATCATCAGAATTATATAAAATCGTAAAATGACATAAAATCAGAATAATTACAGAAACAAGACAGTACTTCCTAAACTGGAGAATATGGTAATTAAAAATGAACTGTATAAGGATTTTGGATATGAAAATACTGTAACATTGTAACTGTTCAACATTATGTTAAAAAAAAAATGAAATAAATCAACTAAAGCACTTGCAGGACTAACTACTTCCTGTTTAAAAGGAAACTAGTTGTGTTATTTTTATCATTTTAGTTTCGGCATGCAGCATTCAATTTTAAGCAACTGATAAAAGATGAAATGCAGAGGAGGAAAGAAAAAAAAGCGTTTATATTCCCATCTTTCATGGGGAAACCACAGATAAAGTGGCTGTGAATGAGCTGAATTTGACAGTGTATTCTGTATGCTGAGATCTGAAAAGTGTTGGGAGGACAGCTGTTCTCCTGCTGCGGCTCAGGACCCCCAGGAACGTGAAAAGTGCACTGCAGAGAAAGCTAGCGTTAGCTGTGGCTAGCCTTCTGCCTGGAGCGTCCTGAGCCGACAGCCGGGAACTGCTGAGCAAGGTCTTTTCTCAGGACACCAGAGATCTTTAGAGGAAGTCATCACGGCGTGTTCTCGCCAGCTCACCTTGGGGTCGTAGTCGGGGTCGTTCTCCTCGTCGGCCTCCTCCTCGCCTTCCTGATTGGAGAGAAGCAGCTTTACGTGAGCAACTCTGCTTCAACGCTCGCCTCATTTCAGCTCTTTAAAGCCATGTTTACCTCATCGTCTGCTTCTTCGCCCTCTTCATCGTACTGGAACAGGAGAGGAAAGAAGAAGAAGAAATGCTTTAGATTCAGAGCCCTGAAGTCACAATGAAGCAAAAAATCTGTTACCGTGCAAAAGAGTAAAGACTGGGTGATAAATTGAACATTTTAATTTCTTTTTCCACCTATACACTTCTGGAGTTTTCTATAGTTCAGAGTGATATGAGTGCAGCCATCTTGTGTTTTTGATTTCAGGTCAACTCTGAAAGCATTAGGGACAGACCGTGTCTTTATTTTTTAATTACAAGAGTAAAGTCATGCAACAATAAAGTCAAAATAAAAGAATAAAGTCTCAATGCAAGCAGAATAAAATTGTAATTTTATGAGCAGCCAAATAAGAAAAGTAAAATTTTAAATTAAAATGAGGAATGTTGAGCATCTTGTGAAGTTGTACTTTGGTATAAATTTTACATATAATTCTATAACACTAATTAAATCATCATCGGTAGTAAAACTTTGAAACAATGGTGCAAACAACTTTCTACTTTGAAGAACCACATGTGTCGCAGTTTTCCCTGCTAAAATTGCATCTTTTTTCTTGCTAATATGACAATTTTATTCTTGTCATTAAAAATTCTCACAGCCTGGCCCTGATACTGTTGTCCAACTCACAGAAGCAATGAATGAAATAAAAAATATTTTCTGTCTTTTCATTTTAAGAAAAGAAAGCAACCCAAACAAATAAACATCTGATCTAGTACAAAAAGAAACAAAAGTGTGAGGTTTTAATTTTTAAGCCATTTGGCCCAGTCCTGTTGGAGAGAACACTCACGTCATCGTCGTCGTCCTCTATGGCCTCGCCGGTGAAGTAGAGCACGGCGCGCGGTACGATGCGCTCCCGGATGAAGTGGCCGATCTCAAAGTCTGCCGCCAGGATCGCCTCGGAGTCCTCGTCCTGAAGACAAGCGATCAACGTCTCACACTCCAAACAACAGCGTCACAGAAGAGGCGACGCGCTGCAACACTTACCAGCTCTCCGTTTTCTGGAACTGCAAACAAAAAAATAAATAAATAAATGATGATGCTTGAAGCCACCAGAAACAAAACACCTTGAGCGAATTTAAAAGTCGCCTCTCACCTTCAGGCGGGGTGAAGAAGTTGAAGAAGGAGTCGTTGGGGACGGTCTTGGTGACGGTCCTCACCGTGCCGCGGCCCTTGTGCTTCTGCTTCTTCTTGATTGTTTTCAATGTGACGTTTTTTCCCTTTGTCCAGTCGATCGTGCATCTTTTGGGGAAAAAAACAAACAAAAAAAAACCCAGTAAATAACAAGCATTCTTTGTGAGAATCAAAAGTGGGAGCGAACGCTCACCCGACGCAGCTCATGATCTCCGGCCCGTCGAAGGAGAACGGGTCGCTCTCGTCCGGTTCAGACCTCATCTTGTAGGTTTTCGATAACACCGTGTTTGTGAAGAACTCGTTGGGTTCAAAGTGGAACTCTAATGTGAAGCTCTGAGGAGAGAGAGCACAGATTAAAACAAAAACCAGAGCATTTCACTTCC
Organism: Poecilia formosa; assembly: GCF_000485575.1. Lineage (NCBI taxonomy): Eukaryota > Metazoa > Chordata > Actinopteri > Cyprinodontiformes > Poeciliidae > Poecilia > Poecilia formosa. The sequence goes on from NW_006800216.1 coordinate 135,921, forward strand.
TGGTTTTAACCATCTAAATAATGCCGACTCACCATTGGCTGACCCGGATCGGAGAACTTTACTTTAATATCTTGTAAATGTTTTAGAACGGGCTCGTCGTGCTCCTGAAAGAGGAAATGATGCCGTTTAGTGGACTATCGGGTCTCGGCCAGCAGGTGGCAGCAAACCATTCGTATTTTGCATGGTTTGTGACCCATTTTCTAATCTGTACCTGCAGCATGTCGCTGAGCAGGTCCACGTTTTTGAAAACTGTTAACCAGAACTCTGGGATGCCTTTGGGGTTTTCCTTCTCTTCGTCCTTCTTCTCTTCCTCCAACTTGGCCTTCTCCTTCATCTCATCCTGAACCAGAGGGGGAAAACACGACAGGACAAAGCATTGCCAAGCCTTTCGTCTTCATTGATTTTTGATGGACAGATGTGATTGGATTGAAGGGAGACAGGAAGCATGCGGTTGTATAAGTCACCTGTACCTGCTTACTTACTGTCAGCTCTTCCTCTTCATCGGTCTTCCACTCACATTCTTCGTCTGTGGGCTCGTAAGCTGCCGTCACTATTTCGCTTCTCTGCAAAAAAAAGATAAATAAATAAATAAAAAAAGAAAAGTGATGAGTCAACAGCAGGTGTTGGGAGCAAATAGTTGAAACTAAACAGTAGGCAAGTTGCGACTTCCAGAGGTAAAACCTTTGAATAATACTCATTTTTACTTTTACACTAAAGCTTTTTCTTATGTCTAGCTCAAAACAGTGCAAAACAAAAAAATAAAGATGTTTTTGGTTTAATTATAAATAAAAAATGGATAGAGTTGGAGGCATTTATTGATGAGGAAGAAGGGAAACGCTTCAGAGGTGGAGGGAGAGAGCAGAGGCTCCCGTAGTGGTTCTGGAACAGTTCAGAACCACTTCTCCGTTTTTCCACTGGTACAAACTTTTGGGAAATGGTCCCAAAAAGCACAACCAGGTGGCTTATGGACCAGAGGACAGAAGTGCCTTTGTTGCTTATGGGGAACAACAGAATATCATTTTTAACAAATATCAAATCTACGAATGCCAATGTTGGTTTATTACCAACATTGGCAACGCAGGTTAAGACTAAGGGTGGATTCACACCAGTCCAAGCCAACTCTAGTTTGCTTGGGGAGGTGTGAATGCACACTCGAACCAAGAAAGTGAACTCTGGTCAGCCTAGGAACCTTTGTCTCGGTTCAGTTGAAGTGAACTCAGGTGCAGTTCGAATCCACATGTGGCTGCAAGGAGAACGGAGACCGCTCCAAAAGCAGGAAGCGAACTATAACACAGGGCATTCTGGGTAAATACAACCATAACAAATGCAAGTCTCTAGTGCTCGAGAAAAGAGAAATCCTACAATTGCTATACCGCCTTTTTTTTCCTTTTCATGAAGAAGAAAGTTGCTCTCATGCCTTCAGACATTTTCATGTCATTTCAGTAATTCTTGGTGCAGCGCCACCCACAGGCGAGGAGTTGAACACATTTCTCAAAGGATTTGTCTTGTTTTACAGTGCAGAGTGAAGGCAAACAGCAGCAGATGAAAATGGAACAAATGTTGCAACTTTGGTCCCAAACCAAACCAAGTCTCCAGACCTGCTGAACACAAAGTTATGGGTTCAGCAGCGCTACATGTCAACAGAGAGAAACCAACTTACTTTGTCAAAGAGGGGCTGGTAGAGCGCTGCGTACTTTCTCTCCAATTCATGAACTTCTTCGTAGAACTTGGCCTCGATGTGGGCACATTTGACCTGCAGGTTCTTCAAAGCGTTCACGCGTCTCTTTACGACCTTTGGTAAGCTGTGGGGAGCAGAAATGTGGTGTGAGGGGTCAGCTGATGGCTACAGATCCCCACAGAGGAACTTCCTATAGGAACAAAACTGCTTGTAAACAGCAGCTCTAATCTGAACGGCGATGGACTCAACTGTTTCATCACTGCTGGACAGAAAGTTTTATTTTCACCTGTTAACCAGAAACTGCTGGTTTCTGATGGCATCTGATTTACCATCGCAAAGTAGTGACTTCAAAACAAAATAAAATAAAACGCAACCGAAACCATAAAGAAAATAAATTGTCTCTCAAAGCTGAGTTTCAAAAAACAAAACAAAAAAAAGTAATCAACCTCATTTAATGTTGATTGCTACAATTTGTTAGATAATCCAGCCAAAAAGATTAACTTCATCACCATCATTTACCAAGCCAAAAAGAAAAAGTCAGTAATCTGCCTGCAAGTAATTTACCCAAACTGCAACTAGGAATTCAGAATAGAAAGTTTTACAGTCATTTTTTATTGAATCATTTACTTTTGTTACCTTTACACCTACCATTTTCGGGTGAAATTCTACAGTTTGAATAAAAAAATAACTAAATTCAGCCATCTGGAACAAAGCAGGTCATTCCTCATCAAGCAATACGCTAATGTGTTCCTAACATTTACACAACAACACTGTCAGCTTTTGGTTTTTATGCAACAATCTGCAGAAACATTTACTGTAATTGCAGCTGCAGTTCCATTAAAACCACTTGCTGTTTGTGGCTGGAACATGAAGAGAAACAGGGGGGCTACAACTGCAACCAGGTCTCCAGCTGCTCCATCTACTTCACATGTCACCGTCTAAACCTCCTGAAGCTCCGCCCACCCAGCTGAAAGCTGGAAAGAGCCGGTATAGAAGGAGGCTTCTCTGCTGCGCAGCAAATTAAAGTGCCGGCCTGATGCTGGCGAGGGAGTGTGTTTGGTCCCTCAGTGCAGGGATGGGACTGGTGAGTTCACTGGTCACTGCCAAACACTTGACACGCTGATCAAAGAGCTGCTGGCTGGGGGTTCAGCTGAGGAGGGGAGCAGCAGGAGGCACACAGAGAGGGATGTTTTCCCACAGAACCAAACATCTGAGCTCAATTAGGCGTAGACAGGGTCGGCTCGACTTCAGGAAAACCTAGTAGGTGAGGAGAACGGAAGCTGAGCGACGTTCAGCATTTCTGTAACATGAACGCAAAGAAAACAGGCAAGCTGAGGAGTGCATAAACAAAAATAAAAAAAAAACCATAACAATGCTTCACATTTGAGATTCACTTGTATTTCAGGTGTGATGTATTTAAGTTCTCCGTAGCGTTGACTCCAAGACTAATCAGAACTGATGAGGTCACAGTGACATGTTTTCCTGGTGTCCTTCAACTCTAGTTTTAGGTTTTCATTAGATGCGTTTAGATTACAAATGTGTGCAAAACTTAGTCAATATTCCACCAATGTCTGAAAAACAATTTCACAGTTGCGGTGTTTCGGTTAAATAAGAAACGCAATTACAATCACGTGAATGAGTTTGATCACGTGATAAGTCATTAAAACCATTCATCCTCCTGCCACTTCCTGCTGTCTTCTTTGTATTTTCCATCAGTAGTAACATCAAGTTAATTACATAATTGGGGGGGGGGAGAGAAAATATTTTCATCGCAGTTTTGCAATACACTAATTTCATTAAAAAAAAACCATCAAGCTCAAAAACTATTTTTGTAACTCCAATTTGCAAAATTGTATGTCAATAGAAATGCAGCTACTAGGGATTTTGGTTTTCTAATGCTTTCCAGTTGGGGGAAGAAAAAAAAATCAGAATCTGTTTTATACATCAAAGAAAGTCTCTAAGCTTTATAAAAACTGACTGAAAATAGTTATATTCTTAATTTTTGATGCATTTGTTGAACAGAAAAAAGGGGGGTTGCATCCAAGCTGCTGATGACAAATCAGAGCAACATAACTGGTTCTGATTAGTGCGTCTTCTCTTTGTTCCTTGAGTTTAGTTCTGGCGAACGTGTGTGCAAGTAAACGCTCACTCAATTATCCTCTAATTATTATTAATGCGTACCAGAGGAATGCCCTTCACAGCACATTAAAACCAGCTGAGAAACATGGAGGTTTTTATTCAACACTGTAAACAATGGAAAAGCTTTGACTGAACACATTTTAAAACTAGATTCTGGTTCTTCCTTCATCTCCTGTGATCATCCCAGCATTCATCCTACAACTCTATGCCACCGCAGTGTAATGTCTTTTTTTCTTGTTTGTCGTTTATTTTCCTTCTAAAATCATGTAAAGCTCTCAAAATTGCCCTGATGCTGAAAATGTCTTACCCACATTTAAGTATTGTAGCAATAAATATATTACTGCTTTTTAGGGCACAGAAAGCCAAGACAATGTGTCAAGCGAGTTTAAAATTTTAGCATCATGACAAACCTACACACTACTAGGATAAGAAGAAAGGATTTTACGTTGTTTTAGGTCACTTGTTTTTACATGGCAGCTTCGTAAATCTGTATATTTTTACATTCAAGCTCCAATTATTTCACATAAATATGCAATTTCTCACATATCTGATGAGGGAAAAGCTACCAAATGTGGATAAGAATACTAAAAAAAAAAATAAAAAAAAAAACACGCCTTACTTTTCCCTAATAAATAAATAGATAATACTTCAGATTAGAGTTTAAGGCTCTCCAAAAACAGTCTGCTCTACATATTTCTCAGCGTTGGGAAAAGCGGAGTCTCCCACCTTTCCATGTATCCTGATGGGGAGCCGTTGAGGCCATCCAGCCTTTCCTGCAGCGCAGCCAGGATCTGTGGGTTCTGCATCATCTGCACAGTGAGCTGACGAGCTGCAAGCAAACAGATTTAAAGAGAAAAAAAATTATACATGCATCTAATCTGTTTTCTTGAGCACTGCCTGCTGTTCCCATCTTGAGAATATGATGTTTTTAACAGGTTCAGGGAAGCTAAAGAGAAAAACATGGTCTGAAAGGGTTGTAGAGTTTATATCAAGTCAGATAAAATGTGATGCAAATTCACTACAGAACACATTTTAGCAACAAAGTGGCATCGTCTTCTGATAAGAACTAGCACAGCTGCTGTGTTCCACACGCTGCTAGCACCCATCAAATCTCAGCCAGCAGGCGTGAAGATTAAAGGAGACGAGGAATCAAATAAACATACGTTTATCAAGCTGCTCGTTTTCAAACAAAAATGCTTCTTTAGGGGGAAAGAAAACGACAGGAAAAAAAACAAAAAAAAAACGGACAGCTTCTTCTTTGGGAGATGATGAAACTGTTCGTCAACACAACAAGGACTGGCATAGTCTAGAAAACAAAGCTGCTGGTGAAGTTCCCGTCACCTCACTGCTAAAACAACCTGAAAGAGGGACTCTGGAGTGCGAGTGTGTGAGGGTGTGCGTGTGAGAGAGGGAGCATTCTAAGCTTGCAGATTACATGCAGAAGTAGTCTGAACTGGACGAGGCAGAAGCAGCGTTTCTCTCCACAGGAAGCAGCGCGTCGGGGCATCAAAGGAAATGTATGAACATCAGCAGCATCCAAAATAAAGAGGATTAGCGCGTCATGCTAGGTTTAAACAGAAGAACACGACTGCCACGCTGGTATTTTTTTTATTTTTTTACACGCCAGTAATTTGCTCCCAACACGAGAAGTTGGTTGTTGCGGTTGAAAGCCGACCTTTGCTGTTCTCGTCCTCTCCAGTCTCCTCCTCTTCCACGTCCTCCACGTCCTCCATGTCTGCTGGGTCCATCTCAGCCTGGTCTTTGCTGCTCAGGGGGGGAGAAGAGAGACGGCGGTCAGCCAAAGCACACACACTTCACACTCCTCCACTCCACAGAAACGATTCAGCAGGTAAACTGGGACATAGAGCAGCAGCATCACATGGAAACTAATTATTTTAAAGATCAATTATTCTGATGATTAAATCTGACTTTTTTTATAATCCCACATTCTACAGATACTTCATTTTCAAACAACTTTTTATACAATATTAGAAATACATTAAACATGCAAATAATTAAAATCCTTCTTTTAAATGAGACAAACATTTTATTGCCTAAAATGCAGCAGCAGCAGCAGCAGCAGCAGCAGCATTCCTTCAGTAGGTCTAAAATGGGTGAAGCTGAAACTTCACAACTTGAGTTTTGGCTAAAACGCATTTATAGACAAAACATGCTTTTTCCATCTTAAATGCAAAGTATAGATATTGTTTGTATAGCTTTAGCTTAATTGCTGCTTTGAATACATTGGGTGTTTAATTTTTTTTCCCTCCATCAAATGGCCTTTTGAGTTTGTATACCAACGATTAATCATTACTAAATTAGTTGATTATTTCAATCAATCATTTCAGCCCTAACAAAAACTATTTCATAATTATGTTGATGGTAGTTATTTCAATCAGTTAATCTTTGCAGCCCTTTCAGAAATAAATGTAGTTGTTTCAATCGATTAATCGTTTCAGCCCGAGCAGAAACGATTCTAAAATAAGTGATTGTTTTGTTGCTTAACCTGCAAAGGGCATCACGTTTTGAGCTCCAACACTTTGCTTCAAAAGCGCCGTCACCAGCTGAGCAGCTTAGCCTCTCTGCAGCTCGGGGCGAGAAATAATCAATAGCTGGCTGTCAGGGAGACGGATCCGTCCCCACGGTGACGGCTGACATTCACCGAGCCGCTCTCAGCTCTTGACGGATCGCAGTCACCGTCGCGCAAACGTTAGAAAGAAAATGAAACTGTGATGTGTGGTGGTAGCCAGCAGACCTGGTTGGCAACGCTGCCCTCTAGAGGTGACGTTATGCAGACCACACCCGAATCAGTGATGTCAGCAGGTGTCAAGTGACCCCAATTAACTCAGGGGGACATTTTGGGAGGAATTTGTCGATAAAACTAAACACATTCAGGCTGAAGGATGCTATAGTCAAGCTTTAATTTGGCAAGAAAACTCAGAGTTTCATAGTTTATTGCCAATATTAGGGAGATTTCATATACATATAATTTCCCATTCATATGCAAATACTTTTAAATTAACTTCAAATATCATAGCAGAATTAGTCGTCGTTATACAATTGTGCTACATTTTTGTTGTAGAATACTTTTGTTTGAGTACGTTTATTTTAATTTGGAACAAAAAAAAACAAAAAACCTGCTGAAACATAATGGATTAAATAACTCGGTGATCGACACTTACTTGTCAATGTCTGCCATCTTGATGATACTGGAGAGATAAAAGAAAAAAAAAAGTCAAGTCTTTTGCTAAAACATGTAATATGTGATAAGGATGGCTACTTATTGTATCATTTATTATGGTAAACGTCTTATAAGAATTCTGATTCACCGTTCTCATGATAAATTCCAGTTAATTCAATTTAAAAACCTCTAAAACTGTACTGGCACAATTGTTCATTTTATTTTTTTTGTATCTTGTTTGTTCAATGAGGTCAATGAATTTGAAAATATGATTAAATGGAGTTACTGTGTGTATTTTAGTGATGCATGTCACACTACTTTTTGTCGCCGATGTCCGAAAGAAGGAAATGGGGAAGCTTTGCAAGAACTATATTTGTGTTCTTGGGGCTATAATTGCCGAGTCATACAGGTAGCTAAATAAAAATAAAAAGAGTAATAAATAGTTCTTATCAAAAAGTGACAGACTGGCTGAGAAAATGGTGGTAAACTTGGTCACTGACTGTCGACATAAGCGAGGTGGGAAATCGAGCAGATCAGATCTAAAAAAAAAAAAAGAAAAAAAGAAAAACTTTTAAAAATTGGCGTCTTCAGGAAAAGCCTGATCGCTGAACCTCGAATCAACATTTATGACCAGATGCAAAAAAAAAAAAAACAATTGGAGGATGTACAGATTCGCTGTCGGATGACGCTCACTACAGAAATGTGTCGTTAAAGGATATCTGCATGACAATCAGCAAGTATGAAGACGACGACTCGTTCAGGAGGAAGAAATGGAGTCAGAAGTCTCACCGCTTCCCACAGAGGGATTACATGCAATGAGGAGAGCAAAGTCTTTCCTTTCTGTTCAGAGAAACCTGCCTGGAAATGTCTGGAGTCTGTGTGGATGGTGGAGAAACACTCAAGAATCCTCACTTTGTCACTTTAGGTCTACAACAACAGCCTCCAGTGTTAAAAAAAAATAATTCATAAACAGTCAAGTTCCTTCCCACTCAACACAGATCCTGAATTAGTGAACAATCAAACTCTGAGCCCACGTCGTCTGAAGGAAAGTGTAACCAGAAATTCTGTCCAAGTCTCCATTTTTAGCTAATGATCATGTTGGTGTAGGCTGGACCTCTAGCATTAGCTTTTATTTAAATCATTACACATTTACTTGTTGCCCACTTGAGCTGGGAAGAATAGATTACCATGCCAGAGACAGATAATTTGGCCTTCTTCCATCACATGGGAGACACCTTTGTTTTGATCCAGCAGTTTTAGCCTTCAGGTATATATTTTTTTTTTTTTAAATGCAGCTGCAACAATGCTCTTAGGACAACAAGCAAACCACATTCTGGGTATAATGAAATCTGTAAATAAAATGTTACAAGCCTCATTTCAGAGTCCACGTCCCAAGACCTGTAGCTTAAGTCAGATGCAGTCACAGGATTTTAAAGATGCATTTAAAAAAAGAAAAGAAAAAAGAAAAGAAAAAGGTAAGCCAACAGCAGATTGCTCAAGTGTGCGGGTCCAAAGTGTATAAAAAAAGAAAGTTGAGAGGAAGGAAAAGATGCAGTAAAAAGAAGAAAAGGTCTCAGAAGCATCCTAAAAAGGACTGTCAAGCCCATTTAAGAGTTTGGAAAAGATTCTCAAGGCTTGGAATCCCACCAAATATCAATTAATCAGTCTCACGGATAAAAACTGATGCACTATTGCTAAATGGTTCACTCAGGTTTTATTAAATGTGGCCTTTCAGTAGGACAGCAAGGTACAACAGTCTGCAGGGAGAGTGTAGAGGCTCATAACCAAAGTTATTTGTAGTATAATTTTAAGTATCTACACTTATTAATTTGGCTATGCCATTTACTGCTGTTGATGCATGTTTTTTGTCCTGTAAATAAATGCACAGTAAATACCTGGACAGTATAATGACGTTTCTTTGGAAAAAAATAAAATTAAAAAAAAATTAAAAATAGATATGAGCAATAAAAAAAAATCCCCCAAAGGCACTCTCCATTTTGACTTTTCATTCGCTTTAAGCCAAAATCATCCTTGAAATGCATCATTCCATGTATAATGAGTCTATGTAATATGACTTTCCTATTTTGAAATATGAAAATAACTTTTGCTTCACTATCCTACTTTAGTGACATGTGCCCATATGGTATATTAAAAAATTGTTTTTTAAAGAATTTATTTCAAGCCAATATTATCTCAAAACAAGCCACAGTGGTTTAGCATTTCAATCTTGTACAATCAAATCAAAAACTAAAAAATAAAAACATGTTTAGTTAGAAAGATCCATCCATCCATCAATCTATCACCACCCGGTTAACCCAGGATCGGGTCTCCGGGGCAGCAGAGGCCCTCCTGGCCCAGCTCCTCCAGTGGAACCCCGGTGCGTTAGAAATATGTTTAGGGACAGAACCGCGGAGCAGCAGATTACTGGGCCCAACTTTTCTTTTTGTGGAGAGCCGTTCTCCTCCTAATCCCGGCCACGACCACGTGTTGCACGCTGAGGTCTGCCAGACCATTAGACTAAGCCTGGATGGGAGGCTGCGCGTGTCAACATTTAGCCTTCATGCAAATTTAAAAAAAAAAGTCACAAAAACACCCAAGTCAACCTATAAATGTAGGTCAGTATTTGGCCCCGGTGTGTTACCCGGTGGAACTCCAGCCGGGCCTCCCGCTTCTGCCGCCGAGCAGCTCCACTAATTCAGGCTAGTTAGCTAGCTTCTATGCTGTTAGCTTGATGCGCACCACTCAGCCCGAACAAGTGGGAGGAACATCTCAGTTAGACGGGCAGGCAGGATGCCCCAGCTACATAATGTGGTCCAGTTACTAAGCGTCGCTATGTCCCCGACACCACGTTTTAACCCCCTTTGTCTTATGCAAGACTCCGGGCGGTCGTCGCGTGCGGTCAGCTCCTAGCGTCCAACCCGCCGCTCCCCACCAGGAGTATTACCGTCCCAAAACATAATGTTAAGTCTGAAAATACAAGAACCTAAACACGTGTCAACAAATGCTATAAACGTCGAAGCTTATAGCAATTATCCTAACGTGTTGTCATGTTAGAGGAATAACTAGTTAAAACCTTCCGGTAAAACAAAGAGAGACGGAGAACGGTTGTTTTATTCCTCTACAGGCGTGTAACGTTATCACATCATGGAGGAGCCTGTCTCAATGGCTGCTGCCGCTATCTCGATTTGACTAGCATTAGCAAAGCGATAAACGTCTTCCTCGCGTCGTTTTCGCCAGCTGACAGAAAATTGAACTCCGTGGGCAACGCAAAAGTTTGGGGCGTCGGCATCCGAGCCCTTCCCAAGCGCTGTCGCTTACCTTCGCTCTGCGGCCGGAGGATGAACTGGTCTAGCGGCGCTGCGCAGTTAGGTAGTCTGAAGAAAGAGACTCCGCTCCGATGGCGGTAAAAGGGAGAGAGATCCCGCCGCCTGCGCTCATATACATCCAACGTCATCACGCAAACCTGCTGTCGCCGAGGCAACGCTGCTCATGGGCGGGGCGAGGGTGAAGATTCATCATCAAAACCAGCATCCTCCTTATCTCGACATATTAATGCTGCTAATGTAAAAACACAAAACCTTGTTTCTTGCTCTTCTTCAGCGTTTTTATTTTTTCTACCCCTAACCCTATTTTTCATAAATACCTCAGAACGTGATTGTGCGGACTGGAAGTATCTAAGTCCCTTAATCTTTTTTCATATTTTGTCATGTTTTAAACACATATTTCAATGTACTGAGCCATAAAACCACGGTGCAACCAATCCCCTTCATGATTCCTCTGATTGGATAATGGGCTCCACCTGTGTCGACCATATATCCAGCTGTTTTATGAAGGTCTTAGAGGTTTGTAAGAAAACAAACAGCACGGATAGTGATGGAGAAGTTTAAAACAGCAATAGGTGGCAAAAATATTCCAAACTATATCTCATGCAGCAAGTTATGATTTAAGGTACAGGAAGTATGGCTCACTGCCCAGGCTGTTCTGGACCCTGGCCTGCAATGCGAATTAGTCACAGCCCAGCAACAGCTGATTTATGTCGACAAAATAACTATCAGTCTACAAATCATACGAAGCATTATATGTAGTTTTATAGTCTTAGTCATATAGAGGATGTTGCAAGCATATAAAAAAGTGTTTTCCTGAGATAAAATTGAATCCTACAAAGAAATATGATGGTGGCAGTGTTATGCTGTGGGGGATGCTGAGATCCTGGTCTGAACTGATGGGAAGATGGAGATCCTACAAAAAAAAAAAAAATGGAAAGAAACACAGGTACAAAAACCATTTGTTTATTAATAGTGATACTTTCCAGTAGAATCACCACTGATAATGTAACTTCAAAATACATCACCTTTATATAGTTTATGTACTACTTATGTAACAACCTGTAAGCATTTTTGGAGGACTGTTAAGATCAACTTTTCAAAACAGGAAATGAAAGGTCTGTTCAATCTGCCACAAGCTCTGCATACAGGAAGCATATTCAGCCACTCACAGTTTGAGAATTCATTCAAAAATAACCGCAATATTTCACTTAGTGGTTATTTTTCATTTAGATTCTCATCTGGCTTCCGTTTGAAAAAAGTAAAAAAAAACAACAAAAAAAAACACTGGTGCAACTCGATCAGAGTTTCTGGTCGATGCATTACTCAGCAGATTCATGTTTCTTGTATGACACCATGTCGACTTCAAGCATTTTTATATGGCTAAAGGAGACATTTAAAACATTTTTGATGTGTTAAATTTTTTTCCTATTATTTCCTAATAGTTTTCTGTCTTCTTCAGCTTTTTAAATTAGCTCGGTATTTAAACTATATTCTTGGCAAGGATTACGGTTGTGTCACTTTCCTCCCCCTAAGCTCATCTTGACAAGGAAATATTTTTATTGTCATGCATTCTTTCATAGTTGACTGACTTTATGTCACCGTGGCGACTTCTGTTGCTACCAGATGATAAAATGAGCAAATCTAAAATATGATTTGGACATACTGTGATAAATTCATTGTTCGTATGGGTGTGTGTTAGTTTTTATGAATTGACCCAAGTTGTGCCCTGTTAAAGCTCCTTTTTCCATATTTTTCCACATATTCTAATGCCGCTTCCATCTTGTTTGAAATTAAATACGACAGATTTAGCCAAAGAGCCTGATTTTCATCTGTAGTCCCCTAGCAGGTTGTTGCATGCATGCATAACCACATACATGTGCTATAATTCAATGTGTAGCTAAAAGTAGTGTAATTTACAATAAACATTTAGAATATAAATAGAAACTAAGTCTCATCCGTAAGATTGAACAAAACAAAAGCATTTGTTAGTTTAAAAATGATTTAAGGCATGAGTACAGTTTTGATTAAGTGATTTCCTGAAACAGTTCAATGATGTAATAGTTCTTTGTTCTAAAGATAGTGTATTCAATAGAATACCAAGAATTTGAAGTCGGAGCAGAAAATGAGAACTGACCAAAACAATTTTTCCTACACCTTCTTCTTGTTTCTCCTGAGCTGCAACCTGCAACTCCTCCAGAGTGACTGCCGGCCTCTTTGTTGCTCCTTTGATCAACGCCATCTTTGCCTGCCAGGTTTCGGTGAACGGCCATGCCTTTAGGTTTGCCATAGAGATCCACTTTTTTCACTTCTGATACCGATATCTGAGGTTTAGTATCGGCTGATACCGATTCCATAGAAAAACATCCAAATTCACTTAAAACATTTTTTTTAAACACAGACAAATATACTGAATTACAAACTTATTTCATAACTCTGCAGCAGTACAGTACAATTAAATACACCAGTAGATTCACAAGCTTGGTTAAACTTGTAAAAACAATGCAACTTTAATTTCTTCAATTGGGAGTATAGCAGCCAATGTAAAATACATAATAAAGAAACAAACTGAAAAACATTGACTACTTTGGTCAAATATGTAAAAATAAACTGCAACAAACCTTTTTTCAGAAATTCTAAGAATAATGTGAAATAAATAATCAAGCATGACTCAGAGCAGCAAGAATTACACTGAATAGATCTGACTTACAGGTCTGGCACATCGTCACCGATACCCGGACTAGAATTTTTTTTCAATATTGGGACAGATACAGATAATAATATCGGATCAGTGCATCTCTATAGTTTGCCATCCATTTTTTAGACGGTGCATTGAAGCTGTTTAAGGCTTTGTGTTTGTATGATTAAAGTACAAACTTGCAATCTGTTTGCTGTTTACGCCACATGACTCCTAACCTGAGATTTGGTCGAAATCTCTCACAACGCTATAAAAAAACACATCTTTTTCGAGACCCCGAACGCAGCCAGAAGGCAAGACTGTGAGAATTTGTGAGTGATTCATCCATGAGACAGGATCAGTCTTCCTCTGAGCAATATCTGGCACCAGCCCAGCGCTCCGTTTTTAGGTCGTTTTCGCTCAGGAGAAATACTTCCCACAGTCTATTTGTGTCAGACAACAGGACTACAGAGCTCCCTGACTCATCGTCAGCTGAGCTCAGGAGGAAACGGAGGACGATGGGCCAAAACCCCAAGAGGAACGGCTCTGTATCGATGCGGCATCAGGTTATATTGAGATCAGAGTGTATAAAACTGTAAGATATGATCAGAATAATTGTGCAATGGAGATGGACTTTTGTTATTTGTAGAGACTATTTGTTAAAAATACGTGGAAAACGGAAAGAAGGTTTAGTTTTTGCAAAATATGGGTCTCTTTGTGTACCCAATATATTGTTGGTACTAAAAAAGTATTAGATATCAGCCGGGGCGGTTTTTATCGAAAAACAACCATGAGTCTTCATATGAATTTAATACAATCGTAATGAAAGTGTCATTTTAAGGATGCGTCACACAGACTTGGCGCTTCCTCTCTTTAATCTCGACACAGAACAGCATATTAGTTCTTATTTAATGCACCATTAGTTAAAAAAAGAAAAAAGCTTGCAGTTAAAAATGTTCAAAGTTGCAGATCTCCCTCCATCATTAATAGTGCAAAGAGATTGTAAAACTTAAATTTTCAACCTGAATGCATTCGAGGTAACTATCCGATATGCGCTCTCCCCTTCACAAACAGCCAGGTCTTCGCTTCTGTGTGTGCAAACAATAGGAGAGTTATTTATATACCACGACTTGAGAGCTCTAGTGAACTGCCATTAAAAGGGTGACAGTGGATCCTAGAGAGAGAGAGGGAGAGAGAGAGAGAGGAAAAGCGATACAGCTCAGGGAGAGCTGTGACATTCTTCTAACATTTACAGAGCCAACTAATTAACGGGAGCAAGTGTGTTTTTTTCCAACTTAGCAGATTCTAATTTATTTCTTTGTCGCTGTAAGAGTGGAGGAGTTCTGAAAACACCTGACACACTCTGTTCTGTCCTGCTTCCCCAGTACGACTCCCAATACACTCACTGGTCACCGCTTTGGCTTTAAAGACTTAATGAGAAGTTTTCCTCCAAATGTGAAGCGCCTGGATCTACAAATCAATGCTGGAAGTGTTATAGGGAAAGAAATTGAGAGTCCAATAAACAGGTACACTAAAAACACAACTAATCTTACCAAGTATTTTTGGTCTAGTTTCTAGTGCAAATATCTTAGTACACTTGAAATGAGATAAAACTAACTTACAAGTAACTTTTCAGCAAGATATAGGAGCTTGTTTTAATAATAATAATTATTTAATATTTATGAAAACGTGCTAGTTTCACTGGCAGACATTCTTCCCATATTATCAGTGAAATAATCTGACAATGGATTTGAAGTGTAAGAAGATTTTGTGAAGCAACCAAAACAGACAATGGTCAATCATAGAAAAGCCTTTTCCACCAGTAATGTGACACTGGGTAGACCGTCCTAAAATGTCTCTACTTTTGCGAGTTTTGAGTTCCAGCTAATTGGTATTTCAAAGTGCTCATAATTTTATTGACCAAAAAAAATAATAATTCCCTTTATAACTTCAGACCATGATGGTGCCACCACCACCTTTCACTCTGGGATGTTCAGTGTTGTTCACGTATCAAACAAACCTTTGGGTGTTGAGGCCCAAACGCTGGTCCTAAGTACAGACTGAATACTGCAGTCTGATCAATGAATTCAGGTGACCATAGGTGTGTAAAATTAAGCACCAGGGTATAAAGACTGGTCCCATAAACATTTAGGATACCATGATAGAATGCCAACCAATCAAAATCATGATAAATTCCATCTTGATTAGCTTATGTAATTGTTAGAGAAAACTAAACGTTGGTTTTTAGAAAGAAAACTGTGCAAGAACGATAAGTACGACACTAGGAGAAACTAGCAAACGACCGTTCAAATGATACTGCTCATTGTTGGGTCAGTTAGATTCGCTAGTTTTAGACTGAATCAGCAATTGTGTCGCCACCGGAGCTCAACGATAGTGACCCACTCTAATCAATACTCAGAAACACACTCACCGTGGAACCTCGTCAGAACAAACACCAGCTTGCTTTCCAAGGGCACCTGGTAGAGCTGTGCAGAAAAGCACGGCCGCGGCCATCAGACTGCAAATTACTGCAGAAATCCTCCCCGTCGCATGGCGAGGCTCTCTAATGGGCTGTTTAATGAGACCATCAAATGCAAATGGGAGTTTAGTTGTGACTCTCAAGAGCCCCGGCTAGGCATTTGTCTCCGCCGCATGTGTGGGTGAATATTCCACCTCTGCAATTTTCCATTCAAGAAGGAGACGTAACACTTGGCCCAGGGTGAACGCTTGCGGGAAGTGCAGACTAATGTTGCTGCACAATGATAAGAGGTGTCAATTCTGTGAAAACAATAGGAGTAAACATGCAACTTGACAGAACAGTTAGACTTAGATGGAAGAAATAAGCAAGGTGAGATACCACAGACGAAAGAAGGAAATGAAGGATGGATCTATTTCCATTGCTTTGTTTTGGACACGTTTGCTGAATTTTTCACGTACTTTCAAGGACTTTTCATAGAACTCAGTGCTTTTCATGAACTTCAGCAAACCTCTCCTTGTGATTCCTTTGGATACTTTCTGAGTTCTTTCCAGGCTTTGCACAAACGTACTTGGTTTTTTTCGTGGAACTTATCTGGTAATTTCCATGAGCTTCAACAGAACTGTCCGGGCGATCTTCTGGATTCAGGAGATCTCGTTGAACTTACCCTGTGCTCTTCAGGTATTTACCAGGTACTTTCTGGGAACTTACAAACCACATTACCAGAACATTCATTTCCTGGAAATCACTAGTTACTCAGACAGAACTTAATTAGAACTGAATTTCCAAAACCAAACAGTGGTTTCTCTGGATGAGAAGTTTTGGGAGTCTTATTCAGTACTCTGTCGTTGGAAATGAGAAGACTTGGCTTCGTAGCAGGTTTCATTTGGCTTGACATGGTTAAGCTAAGCCATAAACCAATCGTTTTCCTTTTCAATTTCACTTCTTGATTGAACAAATATCTAGTTATTAGTGACCCTGGCAAGGGAAGAGTGAAAATACATGCCATCATTCTCTAGTTTGCGATTATTTTCACAAAGTTTGGTCTTTTGGACATTTCTTGTTGCTGCTTGCAGAAAGGACACAGGGGATCCCTGCCAAAAGGGTTGACCTTTTCACTCACCACTCTGCCCTCCTGCAAATGGCTTCACTGGAAAGACTGCTATAGGCGTAATCCCCTGCTCTCCTGACAGACTGAATGCCAGCCCACGCTCTCTATCTACCCCTTTGAAGCACAATGGGAATGTCGGCTTGATCCGAACTTCGGCTGCAAAACCCGTCACCGTCGGTGAGAGGTTTGATTTCCTGTTTCAGCCTCTGCTCGTCTTGAGGTGACGCACGGCTGGGTTGCGCGCTCCCATAATTAGGAACGCGGCGCATCCTTTGAAGAAAAACAACAGGTTAGGTTACAGTGCTGCATCAGAATCGAGCACGAGAACAAAATGTCACGTCTGTAGCGTCGCACGTGGGGCAGCGCACGCGGCGGTGCTGATTGAAAGACCGATCGGGACATCTGGGGATCGGTCAGTCGGTGGAAAAATAGATCAAGCCTGGCAGGAGAGCGAGAGGAGAACAGAGGGAGGCAAGTGGCAGCTGTCTGCCAGCTCCACCTGATGCAATAAATACTTAATTAGCATGGCACACATGGTACAAAAGGATGCCAGCAGAGGAGGGCAGGGGGAATGAAGCGCAGAGTGCATCAGTGAGACTCCCACATCCTCTCCTCCCTTTTGAGTGAATCTGCCAGCTGTGAATTCCTGCG
This sequence comes from Poecilia formosa, assembly GCF_000485575.1. NCBI lineage: Eukaryota > Metazoa > Chordata > Actinopteri > Cyprinodontiformes > Poeciliidae > Poecilia > Poecilia formosa. The sequence continues at coordinate 153,157 of NW_006800216.1, forward strand.
TTTCGTTCTGCAGTGATGTGTCAGGACTGACATGATGTGGCACCTTCGTCTGATCTCCCAGCAAATAAATAACACGCAGTGATGTAAAAAAAAGAAAAAAGAAAAAAAAAGAAAAAGAAAACAACCCTCACATCTCCAGAAAATAAAAATTATGCAGGCATAAGGGGATCAGTTTTATAACTTTTCACTCTTTTGCCATTCATCTGTTCTGTACAGCTCCCTTTCTATTACAAAACCTTGTCAATATCCTGCTATTGTTGAAAAAACACAATTTTGTAATTTTGGTGTTACCATTAAAATAAGAAAATGCAATAAAAATCACGTTATAATAAAATTAAAAAACATGCCACATTGTTCTCTTACCACTTCCTGTCGTCTTCTTCGTCTGTCCAGTCAGTAGTAACATCTGGTTACAACTTTATTTTTGTAATTTCACTTTGTGCAATGGAAACACAGCATATGCGGTGAGACTGAAATTTCTTTTTTTTTCTTTTCAGCGCGGTCACTTCTGGGTGAAAACCTAGCAGATGCAGAGGAAGCCTAGACTCAGTTTTATAGTAGCTTTCATTGTCATACTCTCAAATGCATTCGGAAGACTTCTCATTTGGTTCCAAAAATGAAAAAATAAAAAATAAAAAACAAGAAGAAAAACTGATTAAAAAATTAGTTCTTACCGTACACAAAAATTGGGAAAGGAAATTGCAGGTTCAAAAAGTTTGAAAAACTAACTTGGTCTCCATTTTTGTTTTACTCTTTACTCTAAAATCCTAGAAGGTTAAAGCCTTCCTCTGAACGACCAAACATTTAGTTGTCTGTTTCTGAGAACTTCTTCAGATGGAGTCGACTAACTGCTAAGAACAAGCAAGCCGGAGCGAGAAGACTGCATCAATGAAACACTTTGAAGTTTGTGGTTGCAACATGACAAAATATCTTCAAGGGGCATGAATACTTTTGCAAGGTATGAATCATCAAGAAAGAGTGGTATTTGACGCAAAATGTCTTTGACGTAGTAGTAGCAACACAAGTCACGTAATGATTGTTTTTAAATGGTTGCGTTATGGACTTTGTGAGGATTTACTCTCCAGTTTTCGGCCGGTGTTTCCTCGTGTCGCTATAGACAGAAATATTGACCCTCCACCCCCGACTGATGAATTAGCCACAGTCCAGCTGCTGTTTATTCCCTCTCATTGTCTGAGATATTATGAAATGATTCATGTGGCTGTGAAGCCGCTTATGGATGAGCCTTAGCCTTCCGCTGTTCACAGCTAATGGATTCATGAGCACTTCAGTAAATAGGCCATGGCACACGAGCGGGCCAACGGCAGCAGCCAGGCCATGAATAATGTATCGAGGCAAGTTCAGAAATGACTTCCGACTTGTAGGAGGTTTTTGCTGAACTCCTGGTTTGTCGGGGAGGAAAGAACCTTCAAGGTTTTGTTCTCTTTTCCCTTTTTTTGATGCTTCTTCAAAGGATTTTTACCCTGATGCAAATGTGCAAACTGTGGCCATCTTTGTGGAGTTAGGATAATATGCTAATATTCTTTGTTTACAGAAGTGCAGAAAAGCTATGAGGACATTAAAATTGCTCACTGATTTTTGTGAGTTGCATTTACTTACAGTCAGCTTTTCATCTGTTTCCCCGGTAAAAATGTTTCACTTACAGAACTGTAAAAACGCATTTACTTCCCTGTGGATTTCTCTTGTATTTTAACCACATTTTCTTTATACCAGACCTTATTTCTTTATTCTTCTTGGTCTAAAAGTAATCAGGCCTGAGGCTTGAGAAGTCGAAGCAAAAATGGGGTTAATCCCAGTTAATTCATGATTGGTTAATCCATGATTCATGGTTACGTTTTCACAGAGGACCAGGTTGGTTTGGATATCTTTTTTCTCCTAAATGAAATCATAAATTGATGATATTTTTCCAACAGACAGCTGTTTGACAACATGAAGTAGGCAATAAAAAAAAATCTCCCAAAGCAATTAAAAAATACATTACAAACAAAGTCTGAGCAAGACTGGGGGAGATCAAAATCACATGTGCATAAATAACTGAAATGGTTATCTTATATTCTCCTCATGCTCTACCCCTCCAAAAACATTACTTTGACTCCCAAAAGTTTTGGAAAAACATTCTCTCAATTGACAATGTAAAAGTGCAAAAAAAAAGGAAAAGAAAAGAAGAGAAAAATCTCTAGAAATGGCTGCACTTTCAATCCACTTAGTTTAACATATACCAAGCTATGCTATGTAATAATGTTCACTATACACCTGGTTTAAATTTGGGTTTCACTTCTCTCTCAATATTTGGAAATAATGGTGTTTATATGCTAATGCTGATGCTAACACTTTGCTCAAAGGTTCCAGTTACATCTCTGGTAAAAACTGGCCCCTTATTCTATGCTTTGCTTCAGACAGAGGGTCTGGACCATCGATTGTTTCGAAACGATTGCTTCCTGTAAGCTCTGTTGAGGTTTTAAATTTTATCCAATCGCTAACGTTTGGCTGTGACGTATGTAATGAGCCAGTTTGAGGCTATGAAGCTTACCAGAAATTACCCGTCTTGTAAACAACCGTGAAGAGAGAAGAGCTGATCCAGACGTGGCGGCTGTTTATGTTAATTAAATATTTGGAAGCGTGGCCAACACAGACTGAACGGCTCCGTTCTCTTCCTCTGCTGCCATTGCTAAAACTACAACCAGCCTATGACTAAAACAGCGCAAAAAAACTGATGTCATCATTCACCACTTCTCCTTCTGTTTGTTGATTGGCCCAATAGAAAATTTAATAGAGAGAGTCAAAGAGAAGGGGAGAAAGCTCAGACTGTGCTGTGAAATGAGATTTGAATCAAGCAGAATAGCACAGGAAGGCAACGGCCATGCTAGTTCTCTATCTATTTACTCAAATTACAGCATATTGTTATCATTGGTAAAATAAATGCACTACAAATGCAGTCAACCCTTCTGATTTCAAACGCAGAAAGAATGTAGATCACCCTTCATTCAGCGTAGAGAAATTACTCTTGATCAATTAGCTACAGTTAGCTAACAGGGGTCTAATCTGTCGAGTAGTAAGTGTTTAACCAAAAGGGCAGAGCATCAGACATTGTTCCCGTGACAAAGAACTTCTCAAATGATGTTGTGTTAAGCACAAAAAGAGCTAACATGGCCTCCAAATAATCCTCAGGCTCAATGAAAAGCGCCACCTTTGCTGTTTTGGACATTGTAAGTGACCATCAGCAGGCTCGTGGACAGCCGGGCCGGACCTCTGGAGGATTCTCGTCCAACAGCTCTGGACAAACCTGCGAGCGGCTGCTAGTCCCTGGCACAGCTTTCATACAGATCTGATGCCAAAGTGTGAAGAGTGAGTCAGTTCTTTCCCCCGGGACGGCTCAGCAGCCAATTAAGGCCTTTTCTTTTATGAAAAACATCAGTCATTGCTGAATAACATTAATAACAAGAGCACATCTATCACTGTCATCTGTATAATTATTAGTTACCCACAGACAGTAATAATATTCTCAGGGACGAGTAGCTAGAAACATGCTGCTAGCTTCTCAGTGACGCTGGATTTGCTAATACAGCAGATGCAAAGCAGCAGAGTTATGTTAGAGGTGAGAGTGTGATCCACATCAGCTAATATCTATGAGTCAGGCTGGGAAGCCTGCAGCAAATCTCACCAGTCAACTCTATTGTTTCCATACACTAAAATATGCAGCTATTAACTGATCAAAAACATGGAGTCTGGACAGCTATGCAATAAATATGTTCTCCAATAGAGTTCAATCTGTCAATGCTAATATTTTATGATGCAGTGCATCCTGGGGTTACTGAAACTCCTTGAAAATACAGCTGTCTTTATGATTATTCCTTTTTACCAAGACATCAACTATTGACTGGTTTTAGGACTTGTTTTTGTTTGTGCAAAAAAGGTTCCATAAAAGAAATCTTTTATGGAAAGAGTCGTTCAACTAAATCGGTTTAGTGTACACTTCTATGTTCATCAAGAAAAAATCGTGACCACAAAAAAAAGTAATTTAGATTCCAACAAAACTTGAAGATTGGTGTCTGCCGATATATAATTTAAACAATAAAAAAATGATTGACCTTTGGAGATGGGTAATGATTTTTCTAGATGTTCTTTTACACCAGTAATCTGTCTTGATGTGTTGCCTTCACTGCAGGCAGGCAATGTGTAAATAAAACTCTTGAATCAGACTTTTTGTCCAGCAATTTAACAGTTATCCACATAAATGTCAACTCAACTGAAACCTGTATATGCGGCAAAGAGAATAACAGGAAAACAATTATAAACCAAAATGTGCTGGATAATAATCGAACAGATTCTTAAATTTTAAGTTTATGAAAATCTAAAGTACAAGAAATACCTTTAAAAGGTCTTCAGTGATTTTTAGGACCATCGATGATTGTTACAGCAGTGCATGGCAAGCTAACCCTATGTGATAGGTTAGAAATGTGGGTGGAGTTTGACCTTCCAGCAGGAAAACAACCCCAAACGTATGTATAATAAATGTATAATTTAGAAACCAGCGTATTCAGGCGTTAAAATAGTTCAGTCAAAGTCTGGTCAGAAAATAACTGAACAATCTGTTGAAAAACTTTAAAACTGACATTTACAGACACTCTGTCTAATCTGACTGAGCTTGAGATATTTTACAAAAAATATCTTGAATCGGAAAGCTGGCAGAGACGATCAAAATGATATGGAAGAGCAATAAAAGCTAATTTTACAGTTGAATGTAAAATTTGTACAATTTTACTTCAGAAACATAAATAGCATGTGAAATCTAAGTGGTGCGAATGCTGTATAGGAAGAGAATAAACAGATTTGATAAATCAGCTCTGTCTGGGTCACTGTAGAGCAAACTGAAGCAAGCAGAGACCAACAGAGCTGCCTGATACGGCAGTCAGCACACTGTCTGCTGCGCAGACAGGCAACCAGAGAAGGCCCAGCCTCGAAATCTCTGAGTCATTGCTTGCCTTCCTCCGACTGCAGCATCCGTCTCGCCGAACGCCCCCCACCCAACCACCTTCCGACAGAAGCTCCAACTTCATTTTTCTCCCCCCAGCCCCAGCTGTTGTTTCAGCCTGTATCTGTGACAGCGCGTGCAAACAGAGCTAACAGAGGAACTTCTAGCTGCCGTGGTTACGCTCGGATGACTGTAAAAGCTCAATGGAAGCTGGAAGAAAAAAAAACAAAAACGCAGAAACAAGTTGGGTTCTGACCTTCATATCTGCAGTTTCTGTAGAGATCTGAAACAGAAAAAAAAGCCATGTATGAAAACACAGTTATTCAGAATTTCGGGATATGAAACTGGTCCATCAAACATCTCAGACTACAAACTGACGAGATTCGGCAAAGACAATAAACCCAGAATCCGGCAGCACCGTTAAAGTTATCTATTAATAGCAGCTTGATGCAGCCTGGAGAAAGACTGAATTAAAAATGAACTGAGACTGTTCAGTCCAATAAGCTTCAGTGTCACATCAGAAAACAGTCGATCAGATATGCATCCATCAGGCTTTAGATTCAATTCACCAAACAAGAACGGATTAGAGTTGGTCTCTGACAGACTGCTAAACGGAGATAATTTACTGGTCTGTAATATATATATATATATATAAAATAGAATGAAAGCCAAAACATGTCCTGGGTTGTGTTTTCTTTGTGTAGGATAAATGAAGTACATTCTTTTCACCCCACTTGTTTACATAACAGCAATGTAATGTCGAGCCACTCTAAGCCATCTTTATCCTGAGGTCAGAGAATTTTCATTGGTGCAGACAGAGAGTCTGCACAGGGAAGCATGAGTTTGTTCTTACTGCTTAATTAACAGTAGTTCAAAGACTTTAAAGTTCTAGCTGTTGTTTTAGAGCAACCTATCATACAGTAACTAATATGAGAGGAAATCTACTCAGTGAATATCTAATATTAAAAATTTCCCGAATTGCACTAGGCCTTGGACAGACATTCCAAAGATAATATTTGAATATTTCATTTTTTTAAAGAGAGTGAAGTATTTCTACAATGATGCAATGTCCTGGTTTGAATAACATTGTGATTTGGTAAGAAAAACCAACCTACCTTCACGTAATATGCAGTGAGCCAGCATGCTAGCTCTGCCATAAGATGCCACATTGCTTACACACAGCAGGAAAATTATTTATTAAAAAAAAAAAACACTAAAAGACAACTGGTCCCAGTGTAATGCCCTGTGGGACTCCAATTACAGTAATAAACACTGAAAACAATTGATGTGCGATTTTCAGCTTAAGCTGCTCGGGAAGGAAAATTGCCAAACTTTGTGGAAAAATGAAAAGAATCCGAGTAAGATAATGTTATAACTGTGCCAAACACTTGCAGACCAATCTCAAACCAAATCTTATCCACTGAACGTCTGACATGTTCTAAGAAATTAACATCCCCTCTGTCTTGGAAGAAACTTAACTTACATTGGAACATTTGTTATTAGACAGCTGTTGACACAATTTAAGCCTATAAAACATAGCATTTTGTAAATCAGGCCTAAATTCGCAGTGTCATTATAAAATAACTGAGTTGAGGCAGGGGGAATTACTTTCAAACTTTGACTAGGATCAAAATACATGATGTACAAAAGGAACTGGCAGATTTGTCTTAGCTCAAGTACAGGAGCTCTTCTCCAGCTTGCTCCCAACTCTGAGGAAGTTGGAGAAGCACAAAGTGGAAGCAGACTGGTTGAATCCAATGACTAATCAATAGCAGCTCCAGCAGAAAGCGATCCTTAGGAGCGCCAGTGCACATCTAGCTCTGATAAAGAGCTTTGGTGGTGAAATCTGAGCGGACCCGGTCTTTGTTGACGATCCCGTCGGCCACGCCAACGTTGGATCAGCTTTTGATTTTATGGCAATGCACAGCTAAATGAGGGACACCTGAGACAGGAGCGGGGAGTTTATTAATTATTAAGCTGCTGGACTGCAGCTAAATGTTTGCATTCAGGGAGAGACGAGAGGAGGCAGCTGCACTTCTAGGGGTTCCCCACAGCAATTGGTCATTCTAAAAATAGATTTCTCAAGTTTGGACTATGGACAAAGTCATCTTTGTAGGCATGATTCATTCTCATACATTCAAGTGAATGAGCGGCAAGACTCTGAGGTGAGATCTTTGCTGCGGTCATTTAACTAAAAATTAAAAAAGGAGGTTCAATGGGCAGCACTGCCCTGAAGGTCAGCTTAAACGCTGTTGTTTGGGTCAATCAGGTTTAAAAAAAAAAGAAGAGAAAGAAAATAGAAGAGGAAAGATCCTAATAAAAAGACACTGCACGTTGCACTAATCCGGCTATGAATAAGAGCGGCTTGCTGCAGCAGTTCCTTTATGCTCTGTCGATACCACAAGGGGATAAACGCTGAGCCAGCATCCATCGCAACCTCACCAACACTGCAAACACTGCGGATTACCTCATTATATGTCTGTTAACCCGTTTAAGCCTCGCCACGAATACAGCTGCAAAGGTGGCCAGAGAGATTTGGGATAACATGTCGTTCTGTCCGACAGCTTCAAACCCTTTACACTACATTTCTAATAAACTATTGACGATTTAATTTGTTTGAAATGGAGCAAGGCAATTACTAAGTAATACTTGTGTACTTTGTTGATCAAAGTACACAAGTATTACACTGAGTCGAAATACAAGTATTACACTGTATTTCGACTCAGTTTACATAAACACATATACCTGTCTTAAAATATTTTAATTTATTAATATTTTTTCTCTCAGAGATGTTCAATGACAAAATTGCTACTTTTAGTTTACAACAATTAAAATCTGCTCTTTAACTTGCTGCAGCTAGTTAAAGAGCCAGCTAGCAAGTGAATCGCTCGTTGCAACATTCTTTTTTATTTTTAAAAAGAAAAAAAACAAACATTAAATTGTCCACCACCCCAAGATTAAAATAAATTAGACATTTACGTCATTGTTTTTAAAAAAGATACAGATAGACATCTTTAAAGCAGCTAATTACCCAGCTAACAGAAATTCAATTGATCTGTTATCCCTAAAAGGTATGGTTCCTATGGCTAACGTCAGACTCTTGTGCAAGAAGCAATTGGTGATGTTTGGCAGATTCTCAGGACAATGGACTTCAAATGTAACACACACGTGTTACATTTGTGTGTGTGTGTGTGTGTGTGTGTGTATGCATTTTTAACTGACCTACTTTATTAAAATGGCTCACAGAGTCATTAAATCACACCCAGCAACCTCAGTTTGACAGGACACTGACAGGACAATGCCAAAGGGAGATAATGACAATAAAGAAAGGAAGACGGATTATATAATATTTTAAACCCAGAATGTTTCCTTTATTATTCTATATAGTTACCACCTTCCCCTTTACTATCATTTCCTCTATAAACCACTGTCACCACCCTATCATTTTGAATCTTACCCCTATGCTTGCTTATGTTTGTTATTTTTACTTCCCCAGCCCCTTTTTTGTATTGAAGACCAACCTGTCTTTCAATTTTTTTCCTGTTTCATTCATTTTGCTTTGCTTTTCCCTTTAGCCAGTGTCTGTGCTCTCTCATTCTTTCTAAGCTTTGAAGAAGAGCTGAAAAATCCTGAGGGTGATGTATCCTAGCAACAGCAATATCCAACTTATTCAGCAGAGGGATGAACCAAATGTAATATTTGGGAAGAAAGGGGATTGCTAATAAAATGCTTTGGAGGAAGAGGTTGAAACAAATGCTGGAGGTATTACTACACTAAGAAGGTTAAGCTTAAAAACTTCCTGAGGTGATATATATTGAACTTATGAAGGGTTGCTTAAAAATCCATACTATACAGAAAGCACTGTACAAAATAGTTGGTTGGGACAAACTGTGACGTATTAAATATAACTCAATGTGGAATGCAAAACTGAACCTGGAAGAGAAATATACACTAAAACCACCCCTCTATTTCCAAGTAGCAATGGAACACAAAAAACATAAATCAGAACAGAAACTAAACAAGCTGACATTAGGATTGCTGCACAGCTGTCTGCTACAAGACATTAGAAAAGCATCAGATTAACTTTCCAATAGACAATTTCTTGTAATCTTGTTGGACAGATTATGATCTGGAAACTGCCTTTCAACATATATTCAAAAAGGTGATCATTCATACTTCCCTTACATTTAACTTAAGTTGTAATCTATAAACATTTACTTTATGCCAAAATATAGCATCTTTAAAAAGTACTCAACCACTTTGATGTTGCCCTTTTTTTGCTTTTACAAATGAATCATGATCAACCTAAATTGGCTTCACCACCCTATAATGACTATAATCTCCGTACTCTTTTGATAAAGACAAATCAAAAGAATACATAGATCAGGGAAGCGTGTATCTCAAGTGACTGTAGAACAAAGACACTTGTGTCTGGAAGGTCCATTCACTGGTTAACTCACTTAATGGTTAATTCACTGCTTTGCTTAAATTAGCCTCACATGAAGGGAAATTACAACTTCGTTCATAAAACTGATCTGTGGATTTGTCCCTATGGAGAACCATGTCACAAGGCCATTAGCAACATTCAAATGGTCGGGAAACTCCTTTACTCCACTGAGAATCTGTGATTCTTAAAAAGAAGGTGGATAAGTAGAAACCAACTATCTAAAACACTAGAATGGGTCATCACCAGTCAGAACTAACATCCAGCATCTACTTCCAGAGAGAACAACAGGCGCTATGAAGAAGAAAAGTTCAACACTGGAAACACTGACATATTTGCTAATAAAAAGCGCTTGAAGTATACAAAATGCTTTACTGTCTTCACCACATCATAAAAACATATGATGAACATTTGCATCAACACCAAAACTGTTAAGTCATGACTGTAGATGGAGAGGAGCACAAGCTTAGCAAAAATGTTGGTGTCCTCTTTACTCCAGCAGTGACATGGGGGATTCATTGTTCTGTTTTACATAAACTCTGCAACAAGACACCAAAATCCCATTTAAGGGAGGAGATGAAACAAGAGGTGGAGTTTTAAAGGAGCAACTGGACTGTTAAAAGAGAAACAAGTGACTCACTCACTTGAAGTAGTGTTCTTAAACACAGGTGAGTAAAGCTACTCAAACCTCCTTCTAGAAGATTTTTATAGCCTCCTATACAGCTAAATTTCTTTACGAGTTCGTTTTGATGGATTTTAAAGTAATGTTACAATCTTGTGAAGAGTTACTGTTGATTTTTACAGCCCTCCCACTCCCTTTTGATTCCAGTGAGTGAACATGGCAACTGCTTCCAGTTTTCTATCCGAAGAACAGTTTCTGTGCTCCATCTGTCTGGATGTGTTCACAGATCCGGTCACCATACCATGTGGACACAACTTCTGTAAGACGTGCATCACAAAGCACTGGAACATCAGCCGCCACCAGCAGTGTCCGCTGTGTAAGGAGCAGTTTGATCTCAGACCAGCTCTGCGGATCAACACCTTCATATCCGAGATGGCTTCTCACTTCAGGAATGCCAGGAGCTTGTCAGGACAAGTATCTCCCGGCTCAGGAGGGGTTCTGTGTGATGTGTGCACCAAACCCAAGCAGAAAGCCTTTAAGTCCTGCCTGGTGTGTGCTACTGCCTATTGCCATACTCACCTGGAGCCTCATACGAGAATCGCAGTGCTGAAAAAACATAAATTGATCAATCCAGTCATAAAACTGGAGACCATGATGTGTGGGAAGCATGAGAAGCCTCTGGAGCTGTTCTGCAAGACCGATCAGAGGTGCGTGTGTCCAAGCTGTGCTGCGTCTGACCACAAGAAGCATCGGGTTGTCGCTCTGACGGAAGAGTGTAAAGAAAAGAAGAAAGAGCTGGAGAAGACCAGAGTTTGTGTTGAGCAGATGATTCAGGAGAGATTACTAAAGATGGAGCAGTTTAAGCAGTTGGTGAAGCTCAGCAAGCAGGATGCGGAGGAAGTGACAGCAGCTGTTGTGGAGGACTGTTCGGATCTCATCGATTCTGCAAGAAAAAGTCTGGATCATTTCATCGACGTGATTGTACAGAAACAGAAAGCAACAGAAGAACAGGCAGAAGGTTTCATAAAAGAGCTGGAAGAGGAAATCTCCATGCTGATGAAGAATAGATCAAAGCTGACGCAGCTGTTGCAAATCGAAGACCACTTCCATCTGCTCCAAAACACCCCAAGAATGACAGTTACTGCCAAGGACTGGACCAAGGTCAGAGTCCAGTCCTCCTGCGATACGACGGTGAGGATGGCTGCAGTTCAACTGGAGACGATCAGAACAGAGATGAAGAAGCTCTGCGCTCGCATTGAACTTGCGAGAGTCCAGCTGTATGGAGTGGACGTGACTCTGGATCCAAATACTGCAAACCCCTATCTGGTGATATCCGACGATGGGAAAACTGTACGATGCAGTGATGTTACACAGGTTCTCCCAGACAAGCCAGAGAGATTGTCAGCCTTTGGAGTCTTGGGAAAGCAAAGTTTCACCTCAGGAAGATTTTACTACGAAGTTGAAGTAAAAGGGAAAACTAAATGGGAATTAGGAGTGGTCCGAGAGTCTATTGACAGGAAGGGTGAGAACGCTATTTGCCCTGAAAACGGCTACTGGGCTGTATGGTTAAGAAACGGCCATTACAGAGCTCTTACTGGGCCCTCTGTGCCTCTGGTTTTGGTGTCTGAGCCCCAGAAGGTGGGGGTTTTTGTGGATTACGACGAGGGTCTAGTTTCCTTTTATGATGCTGAGTCAGCACATCTCATCTTCTCCTTTACTAGCTGCAACTTCAGTGAGAAACTCTATCCTTACTTCAGTCCCTGTCCGAGTGACGGTGGCAAAAACTCAGCCCCTCTGATCATTTCCAGCATCAGCCACACATTAAACTGATCGCCCAAATGCAGTTATGTATCACTTTAAGAAAACATTTTGGATTTACTCAGGTTATATTTGATGTAAAAATGTATTGATCTGAGACATTTAAGTGATAAATGAAAAGCAAAAACAGAAGAAATCTGTAATAGGGACAAGAGAGCAGAGAATAAACTGAATAGCTTTTGGCTGAACCTCATTTCTAATCATTTTCTACATCTAGTTCTACCCTTTATTGGTAGTATTACAGTCCATTACTCCTCCTCCCTCCTCCAGACAGAGTATGAACTGATATCAAATGTTTAACTGTTATCTGAGAGGTACAGAAAGGACAGCTCTAATTTAACAACCTTTGTCAATGTCCTTGGGTGGAGAACTGACAACAGGGACAGCTGGCTGATGGAAACAATAAGTTGAGGTAAACTAGTGAGGTCCAACCCCACTTTGAGCTGAATACACCTGATCTAATCCAATAATTCTAGATATTTCTGGAGATTTCTTGAGTACATTTGAAATGGTTTCAGATTATTTTTAATCCCAAATAATACAAAATGTTCCAGAGGTATATGAAATGTGTAAACACAATAATTTATTTGTGAGACTTTAAATAAATGTGGAATATCAATGTATAGTGATAGATGAGTGTGTGAATATCAGCAGCTTGAACATTACTGAAAAGATCAAGTCACTGAAGAAAGGATCTCTGGTGCCCTCTGGTGGTGGTTTAGATTTATTAACAAAACCTAATAGCAGTTGTGAAGATGTAACGATTTAAAACCTTGTTATACCTTGATATTAGTGGCTGGCAAGCTTTAAAGGAAAATGGACATTTTAAGAATTTCTTATTTGATTTTTGTTTTGTTTCATCAGCAAATTTAACAAAAAAATTCAAGTTTTCACTTGACCAGTGATAGGACCACATCTAAATTATTTTTTTTAAAGATATCAAAGGATTAGGCCATGGAATAACATCTTTGCCTCAACTTTATTCACATAAAAAATAAATCTGGGAATATCTTGCATAGATTTGGTAATTCTGCATTTTTAATCTGAATCTACTAAACTAAACACACACACAACAGAATGAAGTATGTAATTTGTTTTTATTGTGTTACATGTGACCATAAACTTCAGAGAAGTTACAGTTTCCATGGAGATACAGTAAATATATTCAATTACTTGAATAGGAAAAAGGTGTGTGATGCGTGTGTGGGGAAGTGAGTCGCCCCAGTTCGGATAGTCCCGCGTGTCTGTTATTAACGTGAAGTGGAATAAAAACGAGCGTGTGCATTTTGCAAAATAAAACAAACATTAAATATGACAAAAGAACAGTCACCTAAAACTATGAGCTGAAAAACAAATGTTCAACATAAACCCACATACAAAAGAGGAATAAATAAAACGATATTTCACAGACACGGCAACGACGACGTACAGTAAAGATGGCCGCTTCCCTCCACGTTTTGTGTGTTGAAGACAAGGGAGCGAGGGAGACGGGAAGGAAAACTGCCTGCACTCTTCCTCCTGTGGCAGGGGATCGGCCTTCGGGAATCTACGGGCGGCGGGTGTCTACCTGTGGAGTCAGACTTCATATGGCACCGTCCACACTACAACTCTACAGTAAACCCAACCACAGTCCAAGTCCGAATTCAGACTATACCTTCTGTTGCACCCTGCCCACGCCACCTCCTTTAAGCTACAACTTCACCCCATGTCTGACTCTAAAAGGCACTGGTATGTACTTATTTCCACACATTCTACCATCTCAGGCAATGAGGACGCACGGGAAAAAACAAACACACATACACTCGGGCCAGCCGGGTAACTTCCAGGGGTACAGCTGGCTCCTACGAACGCTACCGGTCTCTGTTGTCCCGAAGCTTCCATCGCTTAACAGTCTGCTGACGGCGGAGGCAATCGGATATATGTAAACGTCGACAAGGCTAACATCATAACAGGCGAAGACATAAATAAAAACACAGTAAAACAGTGCTGCTAAACTTACCAGGATGTTCGCCAACTAGTAAAACCCAAACAGGAGGAGGAAAACGGTTTGTGTACACAGTGAGAGTGTCCGCGTGCCGCTCCGGAGGCGCCGTCGCCCACCCGGATTATTTACACAGTGACTCCAACCGACTTCTACTCTAACACACAAAGAGTTTGGCTGCACGTTTTTGTACATTTGGAATGCTCTTAACATGGCGACGGTTAGAAAAAGGTCTACAAGTCTACGCGCTCCGACGAGGAGCCTCAGAACAGAGTCTATTCTAGGTTACATATTGAAACTTTGAGGCTCAAATGCGCTGGAGGAAGTGACTGATACTCTTTATCGGATCTGCAGCGGAGCTGCTGCAGTCAGGCAGTGAAGTTCGAACAAAGTGTTGAGCTTTGATTTGTCTACTCGGAGCCTATTTTTGCCGTATGCTTCTATTTCACTAGTTCCCCACCAATCCAGTTCACATGTTGCTGCTGGTGCTTGCTTGGCATTTGCTTTTAACAGAAGCACCACAAAAATAAATAAATAAGTTATATTGTGGCAAAGTTATTTACTAGAGGACACCAGCAGTCGGATATTTCATTTATATTTTATATAAAAATTACATGGTGGAAATAATATATATTGTATTATTGTCATCACCCTCATCTTTAGCACAGATCCTGTACCACTTAAATTAGGACTTTAACAATTTACACGACTTTGCGTGCAGACACTGCTCTCTGTGGTAAATACAGATTTATCATTCATTTTCTGTCATCTCTAACAGTTAACCAATTAACCAAACTGAAATATGGAAAAAGTTAAAATAGTGTCGACTTAAACCAACAAGAAGCATGCTAACATCAGCTTACCACGCTAAAACTGATCAGCCTGCATATAAACATTAGTACCGCAACATTCAGATTTGTATTTAGAAACAAATGATAAAATCATGAAGGTTTAAATGAATTGGATGAGTAACCAATTATATCAGGACACCTGGTTGACGATAACGAGACGAATGACGTGCTTTGGCTCGTTTTTGTTGGATTTTCTATAGAGCCAGTTAAAAACCGGCTACAGCACCAGACGTAGTTCAACACTAGAACCGGATTGGTGGAAACATTGTTAATAAGTATAATAATAAACGGCACCCTTTCAAACTTAGATGTGAGGTTTTTATACTTAAGTTTTTAAAGAGATGTTAAAATAGTGAGGATAAAAAAAAAAAACAATCATTCGTTCTCACTCTAAGTTTGATTTGAAGAAACTAGGCTTAAGAGACAGAGTGCCGTTCTAAGATTCTTTATTACTAATCTCTACCAGAAGGTCGGCTAGCTTAAATTAGGACAGTAAAAGGGCAGTGGTCACTGGGGTGTTTTAAAAAGACTTCAAATATATATATATGTATATATATATTTATATTTATATTTTTTTTCTTGATTAGAGCATCAGTCTGTCTCAATGCTGAGTCGATACCAAAGTGAATCTCCCACATTTCCAGTGCATTTGTGCCGTAAGACAAAAATGGTCTCCAAAGGGTTAAAGTTCGCTACTTACAATATACAAATAGGATGTGTCAAATGTGATCTATTTTCTTTTTTTTTCTCTCTAAACAACGACTCTGTATGCAAAAAGCGGAGGTCTATAGCTTCTGTTCCTTTTGTCCCTTGTGTTATTCTCACTGTCTTCTATTTCCAGATGTGGAATCGAGGGTGAATGTAAGAGGATCTGATCATATAAAAATAAAAGTTGCACACATTGATTGGACCACTCTGTTTTTCTTTCCCTTTTTTTTTCCATCACGTTGGTTTGTTTTCTGTTCTGAGCAGGCTTCAGTTAAACACAAGATGAGATAGGAAAACAGAAAAGAAGCACTAAAATTAAAGGGATCTCATGTGCGTGTGTTACAATCTGACCTGTGGTCCTTGTTTTTGTGTTAGAAGCTTCCCTGTCGTTTGAGGTGAAATGTGAAACATCAGAGTAGCATCACTCCGTTTAAAAAAAAAGCAAAAATAATGAAACAGCTAATAAAAAACGGCTGCCGTCTTTGCCTTTAACATCAAGGCATTAAAAAAAAAAAAAAAAAAAAAAAAACCAGGAAAAAAAAAAACCCGAGGCAGTCCAGCCTTTTATTCCATGTGAAATCCCTTCACCGCTGTTCCCCTCTCTTTGAAATCCATGCATCTCCGCGGAGATTTAGAATGATGATGTTTGCGAATAAATACGATAAAAACGGTCTCTTTCCGAGTTCTTCTGCTTTTCCACAACACAAAGATATGGGTTTGTTAAGCGGAGAGAAGGAGGGAGCTGGAGGTCAGCCCGTCTAAAAATCTCCGGTGTGTGTGTGTGTGTGAGAGAGAGAGCGAGTTCAGGTTGAGGCCTTGTGGCTGCTACTTGAAAATGTAGTTGATGAGAACCTGAAGGACGACGAGGCAGGCGATGATGACGTAGTCCCGCTGCTGGAGGAAGGACGTGTTCTCCGCCCGGCTCTCTGAACGCATCCGCAGCGCCACCACGTTCCTTTACAACAACAGACAGGAACGTTTAACGCGCGCGGCATCGGGACGCGTTTGCAGCATGGGACGAGTCAAGCTCTTTCTCACCTGTTAATGTCCTCCTGCGTCTGCTTTATGGAGTTGATGGCACTTTGAAGTTCGCTGAGGTCTGCACCCTTTTTTCTCAGCCGACAGTTATGCTTGCTTTTGTGTCCTGCAACAAAAAAATAAAAATAAATCGGCGGTTTTGTCATTATCAGGGTACCGACTAATATTTCATACATTTAGTGATGGAAAACGTGCCCACAGCATTATGCTGCCACTGCTTAATGGGTTAAGGAGCATCTGCAAAGTATTCAAAGTGTTATTTATTTGTATTTTAATTTTAATAGTTTTTTTTTCTCCATATAGACCTATCTATGTTTTAAATAAAGTTGTTTATGATGTTGTTAACCCATTTTGTTATGTTATGTCCTTATTTTCAAATGTATTTAAATACACTTTTCTCTCAAAATTCAACACGACGTGCAATAAAAAAGTGACATTTTTGATAACTTGTTAAAATTGAGAAACAAAACATACAGAAAAAAAAGTAAAGTATTAACAGCTTTTATTCTACGCTCTGTTGAAACGCCTTTGATGGCAAACAGCCTCTGGTCTTCTTGGGCGAGTCTAAAAGATTTGAATGTTTTGGAGTAATTTCAACATTCTTCATAAACTTTTGCTTTAGTCCACAATTTATTATTTGTCTTATCTTTAATTTTTTTTTGTACCTGTGTGCCCTTTACTTAACTGATGATAACCATTAATTTGACCACTGTGGTACAAATTTCACTCTGTTCTATGATGTGAAGCTTTTTCAGTGCTGCCCATTATGCAAACTTCATGTATTTCTGTTTAGAATCCATTTTACGTTCAGAAAATGCTACAAAACGCCACAGAAATCCTAAAAGAAGTCCGCTGAGCGGTATAATTCCATTCCGTTCACATAGCTGTGTTTGCATATGGACATGCTCGATGAGGCTCACTCACGTTCGCTCCCCGATGAGTCATGGTGATCAGGTTCTGGTGAGGAGCAGCCGCTCTCCAGGCTCTTGGGGTTGTCGCTCTTGTGTGTTCTCTTTGGCACCGTTACCTGATCAGCCATTCGCAGATGGACACACAAACAAACAAACACATGTGATAAACAGTTGGAACGTTATCAGCCAGCAAAAAGCAGATAAAAACACACATAAAAGGGCAAAAAGAAAGAGAATAAACAGCGTTAAAAATTGGGATTCTCGTGCAGGAAACTCCACCGGTGTCGGCGGATAGCGGCGGCGAAGTGACACATGCTGGTGTGTTAGTGCGATCATAGCAACACACAGCTAGCACTCAAAAGTAAACAACCAGGGGAGAGTTGGAACACAGAATCTGTTTGTAGTAATGAGGGCAAACTTGCAAACAGCTTTAATTAAATATTTTAGTTAAAATCTGATAAGAAACTCCTTAATTTAAGTTTTTTTTTATTAGTAAAAACACAATTTTACAAAAAAAAAACAACAAAAAATTACTTGTCAAAACTGACAGCCAGTTGAGGTCCAAGGTTTTCGCATTATGCAGGCCAGTAAAAAGTTTACATAAAAACAAAACCAGCGAGGGAAAAGGAAGTAGATCAGTTATGCTAGCTTGACTTTGACAACGTTAATATGTGTATGTGCTGCAGAATTTTGTGCGTTTCAGTTCAGAAAAAAAGAGAAAAAAAAGGCAAACCACACACCAACTCTCTGACAGATCATCAGTAGAGCAAGTGTTTAAATTAGCTGATCAATCACCGCTGGGTTCAGTTGATCACTGATTAATAATTGCAAAATAAACATCGAGCCTGAAAACGTAAGACCATAACGGACTGAATGTTCCGCTCTTTGAGTGGGGAATGATTTTTTTGGTGTTGAATCCTGAAACATTTAAATATAACCTCAGCTCTGCTGGTTGCTGTGGCAACGGGTCTGCGTGTAGCGTGAAGCTGACGTAGAGCGAGAACGAAGCAGAATATGAGTGGTTTATTCTTCAGCGGGTTTTTTTCTGCGTTATTTTTCCTTTGCCATGGCGCACTGCACTGAGTTAATAACACTTACATCTCCAGTTTCATTTTGTTAACAGAACTCTACCACAGCAGAGCAGCTATGGATGGTGAGTAAAAGGATCGTCTTTTTCCCCTCCAGCGTTTGTGCTCATGCGTGAACTTTTTGGATGTAAACAACAACAGTTAGCGTGTCTGCAACACTGGCTCATACTGGTTGTTGCATCTGGAAAATGGCTACTAAACACTGAGCATTTTTCCGCCTTCTAAAATTAATTTAAACTACTCTAAGCGTTAGTGTTTGATGAGTCATGCAGACACAACAATGAAACAATGAGGGCGACAGAGCAGCCAGTGTAAGACAAAAAGTTTTAAATAATGGATTTAAAAAAAACAAACAAACAAAGAGGCACACAAGAGTCCAGGCTTATGATGGCGGCAGCAGACAGGTGGTGGCACAAAGAGATGAAGCGACAATGGAGGCGGTGCGCCGGCTGATGCGTGAAGGACGGATGAGGCGGTGGCATGCTTCGTCACCGGGACAACGTACCTGGCACTTGCAATTGTCCCTCCGCGGCCCCTGGTTACTCAGACTAATAAGACTGCCAGAACGTACCATAGGGGTGCGGTGTCGGACCTTGGTCTGGATGCAGCCGTCTTTCTCAAACTGAATCAGGTCGTTGAGCGGATCCCACGGCCTGGTGCTGAGGAAACACACAAGACGAAGAAATGAGAAGGCAAAAGAAGAGGGACAGAATCTGTTCTTTAAGTTTCTAAACTGGAGTGCCGCAAGGCTCCATTTTAGGATTCCTTCCATTTCCCATATTTATTCACAAAATTAGAAGATTATGTCTACAGCTAAATTTCACTTTTATGCAGATAAACTTTACTCACTTGGCTTATTCAATGTGATGTGGCCCATTTCTGAGCTTATAACAAGCTTTCAAGTGCTGTTGGTTCTTATTATGAATGAAACTAACTTTCTGTTTTCCAGAAATGACTCCCATACTTCTATGGTGTTCCTATTTCTACCCGACCTTACAGAGAGAGAACTACTTGTATGTTTGGCTGGACGAACGGCTTGACACCCAGGAGTGTTTTTTTGCAACATGGCAGAACTGTGTTATTAGTTTACACCTTTGTCATGACATATTCTTCAGAGTACATTAAAGCTTAATTCTCACAGGGAGAGTGAAAATACTGTCTTCTAAATAATCTTCTTTATAAGTAATGTTGATTTTGACATTTTATATATTTTTTATGTAGTTCAATATAAATGTTGAACTCATACATTAAACATTAATCAAAAGGGACAAGCAAACTAAAGGTCAGATAAAATAAAATAAAAAAAACCAACACAATCTTCCTTTGATCATGATAACTCTGCAGTTACAGTAGCCACCAGAAGGTGGCAGCCTTGCACTTTGCTAAGAAAAAACAAAGAAGCAAATGGTAATAATTTTAAAAGAAATCCATTAAGGTTTGATGACTTTTTTTTAGTAACTACTTTTTAAAGCTACATTCAAAATGCCTCATAATTGTAAAACACTTAGATGCTAAAAGTCAAAGTTTAGAAACATTTTTTGGCCTTGCAGTGGTGAATCTGGGCGCACCCATCTGAAGTCTAATCTGGCTGGTGTGCAGGGCCACAGAGGAGCCACTCACTCGGCATATCTGTAATGCCACTCTCCGGTGATGGGGTCCTGCTCGAACAGGGCGGGGATCCAATCCTCGCATTTGGTTTTGCGCTCCCGGGCCGCCTTCCTCTGAGCTTCCTCCAGGATGAACTTCTCGTTGGTGGCCTCCGTCTGGTCCTTGTTGTTGATCGCTCGAGTCACGTGCTGCCACAGCCTGGAAGGTCATAAAAACATTACAACCTGTTTGGATATTCCTCACGTTTGTCCTTTCATTCAAATAGTCTGAAAATGTTAAAAAGCAGAACTCTAGTGTAGAAGGGATTAGGATTATCCAAAGACAGCGGAGGATGAATTCTTATTCTTAAGAATTCTTATTTATGTTCATTAAATAAACCAAAGTGCACCTTTCTGACTCGAAGTCCCCCTGCTCTTCAGGTGGGACGGTGTAGCGCGTCAGCCTGTTCTGCCTCAGCTCCGGCGTCGGGTCCCAGAACGTATCCATCGTCCCCGTTTTTTTGTCGTTGATGAAGATCTCACTGTCCTGTGAGAGGAAAGTCAAACACAGTCATTAGCTGTGTTTCCATTAACCATATAAAAGTGCAAAAAGGAAAAACAAAAAAAACATTGCGCAAAACAAAAAAATAGAAAAAAAAAAAAAAAAAAGTTTTTCGGTAACACTTTTTTTGCATGACACGAGTTATTTGACTATCAACCAGATGTTACTGCTGGCGGAAACGACAAACAAGACAACAGGAAGTGTTAGAAGGATGTTTTTTAAAAACTTATCCTTAATAATAATACATTTACATTTATCCTTATTAAGGATAAGAAAACTTATCCTTAATAAGGATAAGTTTTTAAAAACTACTACAGTACTGATGATAAGTACATACACTACTCTCATCAGTACTGTTTGTTCACAGGATTGTTTATCCTGTGAACAAACAATCACGTGTGATTTTAATTGCGTGTCTTATTTAACGGAAAACGCAATTGCAAAATTGTGTTTTGTTCGGCATTAGCGAACTACTGACAAAGTTAGCTCGTGAAGCTATGATTTGTTCACTACTTCCTCTCAAATCTTTGTCTACAGCCTTACAAAACAACAGAAATCTAAATAAACACATTCAAGCTACTAAAACAAAACGAATATTACAAGCAAGAAAAAGCATACTTGGTGTTATTTAGAACAATAGGTGGAGTCATACCCAGTGTCCCTCTAGAGTAGCCAGGACCTCCTTTCCCAGCTTGATCTTCCCAGAGATCTGGTTGACACAATCGCTGCTGCCCAGGAACGGCTAAAAAAGACAAGCAAGACGAGGGACAAGAGGCGAAGGGGACGTAAGAGGAATCAAGGACGAGGGAGGACAGGACACAAAATGGAGGACAAGCACAGGACAGTAAAACCAGAGAGAAGAAATGGACTTACTGTTGTTACTTTGAAGAAACATTTTATAATGATTTTTTATCTTTTAAATCGAATTTCTTTAAATATTTACCGATGCTCCTTGAGAAGAGATTCATAATCTGACAAGAAATCCTGCTGATCTGCCCTGTTAACCGCATTTTTAGTTAATTAGATTTTAAAATGTTTTTTTCTTCTATTGAAGCTCTCCGATCAGACTCACTGTTTTGGAATAAACGATTGATAGGAATAAACCGCATGCACTAAAGTCACCTATCCTGTCCTGCACATACCTGCCGCTGGTTCATGACAGGGTAAAGCAGTTGGTAATGGTGGGGTTGGAGTTGGGTTATAGGGTTGGGTAAAGAGGTGGGATGGGTGGAAATGTTGACGGAGGAGCGAGACAATCAGAGACATCGCGTAAGAAACATTTCTGCTCCTTTTACACTGACCATCTCCCACTCTACGATGACCGCCACAAGTCTCGCAAACGTACCTTCAGTTTGAACTCGAGCTGAGAGCTGTAGCCCGTTTTCTCACACGCAATGGTGATCTGACCTCCCAGCTCCAAGGTCATGGTTCCGTACAGAATGCCTTTGATATAAAAACATGTTCCAGTCAATACAGATCAACTAGATGTGAAGTTAAACAAAGGTTTGTGGCGTGCACTCTGACCTTTACAGTGAGCGTAGGGCATGTTCATAACGTAGTCCTCCCCTCGGTTGAGGAAGGTGAGCCGAGCCTCTCCGTCTAAAATGGCTGACAGGGAGTTTCCTGGAATGGGAGTGGAAACTCATCAGTGCTCTGAGAATGTTAACGAGGCGAGAATTAAGACGGCTGAGGTCGTTTGTACCGTAGAACTTGGACTTGGCGAGGATGCTGCCGCTGAGGCAGAACCCGTCTTTCCTGTTGCTGACGTAGAAGGCCGACACTGGCGGATGGTGAGAGACCTGAGAAGAGAAGGTTTTTACCCACAAGGCAACTTTGATTTGGCTGTACACTTCCTTCCTTTAGGTCCCAAAATGGTGCATTTTACAAAAGAGTCATGAAAATTCAACATTTCTCTTCATCTTTCACTGCTTGTAATCTATTGAACAACTTCAGACCTACCCATAGATAGAAAGTTTTTCAGATATAGTCACCTTGCTAAAATAATGGTTGCAGATGACTGAAACTTGGACAAGTCTAATTTATGGAAGTTAACAATGAATCATTTCAACCAGCCAATGAATGTGATACTCATCCCAATGTAAACCTCTCATCAGTACTGTATGTAAGCTGCTGGTGGTGCTGGTACCTGTTCTGCGATGTAAAAAGTCTTGCTGTTGGTCTTCTGATGGAGCCACATGCACCGGTACGTCTCTCCAATGATGGGGTTGTATGGCTTCTTCAACCCCTGTGGATTAAAGCAAAAACAGGATTCATCAGAGCAAAATAAATACAAAAAAATAAAAAAATACACATAACTCATCGTGAAGTGAGTCAAACTGACCTTTGGCTTTTTGTAAAATCCAGAGATGTACCATTTCACCACCTTCTTCATCCGGTTGTAGGCATTCTCTTCAATTGCAGCTCTGGAACGAGAAACATCGACTTCTTACCTGAGCCATGTTGTCATAACAACCGCGTCTTCTCCATTGACAGTGCATTTATTGAACGGAAAACACAGGAAGCTCTTACTCGGACAGGAAGTCTGCGTGGTAGTAGTAGTCGGACAGCTTGTCCAGGAAGGACCTCGGCTCCAGGACGAAGGTGGGCAGGACGACCTTGGACAGATCCATGCCTGGACGCACCTGCTTCAGCAGAGTCCAGATCAGAGACTTGTTCTCCTCGGATACGGTCTCCGTCTGTGCAGCCTCACCGGCCTGAAATGGAGCAAGTCGACGACGTTAGCTAAAACATGCACAACCTGTACTGTGCCAACACTAAATCCCACTGAGGCTGCTGAGTCTCTCGTCAATGTGAAGGTTTCATTGAGCTTACTCCAAGTGTTTCATTTGTACGCTGATAGACTCTCAGAATGGAAATGAGAGTTGGCACTTTCACACTTGCCATCGACTCACTGGAGTCTCTTAGACAGAGCGAATTGCAGATACTATGATCACAAACTGACATGCTGCATAGAAACATTAAAAAGAAGTCTTTGTATGATTCTGCAGTTCAAGACTGAGATGAAAATGGTTGAAATCCTTTAAGGATATAATGAAAGTTTAATGTAAAGCCGTACCTCCCCCAGCTCTTCGTGCGACTGCTCCATGTACGGGGTTTCCCGCAGGTGCTCATTGGGGTCCATTTCGATGTACGAGTCGTCCTGGCGCTCTGACGTGTCGCTGTCGCTCTCCTCGCTCTTCTCCAGGCCCTCGGGGTCCGACTCCTCGTGGTCCTGTTCGCCCTCCCGGTCCGACTTGTCCGAGTACAGGTCCGGGTCTTTTAGGTGGTCGCCGTCGTTGAACCTGAGATGAGACGGTTCGGGTGCGAAGGGAAACAGATTCGCCAAGTCAATAATCAATAAGTGGATCCCCTGGATTCTTTCATAACTACCTGTCAAGGATAAATGTTTTTCAAACTATTTTGCCAGCACATAAGTGCAGACTAAAACTGATTATTTGTTGTGAAGCCAACTCTATATGCGTCTCTCTGACTAGCAGTGTAGGTCGTGTGCGCTAACTGGTGCTGCTCACTGGAAGCCTTGCATGTTGTGGGCTCTGAGGAGGCTGTAGAAGTTAATGGAGTGCTCTCCACCGGTGGACATGGTGCTCATGTCCTCCTTCCCCTCCCGGATCATGGTCCTCTTCAGCAGGCTGGAGCACTTCAGGGCCAGCTCCAAGGCGTCCATCCAGCATCGACCTGAGTGAAACCGGCCCAATTACACACCCACACGTCAGGAACAAAACCGCACAAGGTGCTACACTAAAAAAAGAAACTTAACTTTGGATTATCGTAACTCGAATAGATGTCTTTTATGTCCCTTCCTGGGACAGTTTTCCTCAATACGGGATTGTGGAATACGTGGAATGTAAAGGTTTAACAAATGCAAAATAGAGGTGTGTGACCAGAGGAATTAGTTGTTCTTCACAATCAGATGAAAACAATTGCATGATGGGCAATGAACCTTAGTGGTTGAAATACTGTTCCAGTTTGACTCATTCCAGCACCATGGAGAGAGACTCTGGAGCAAGACGGAACAGCTCTCCATGTGTCAGCACCATGGACAGCGCAATAAATGCTACGATTCCTCCTGTTTTCTCTAAACCCCTAGAGAGTTTGCACTAAAACATCATTAAATGTAGGTATTTTGGGTAAATCCTTAATGAGCTTAGTTAGTCTGAAAAAAGACATTTTCTTGCATTTTGTGATGTTTTTAAAGCATCTATTTTCCCACACTCATTCACATAAAAGTCCCATTTAAATGCACTGAAGTTTGAGGTTCTGACAAAACAAAATGAGCAAAAGTTAAAGCGGTGTGAAGACTTTTGCAAATGACTGTATGGATTTACTTAGAGCACAGACGTATTTACTCTAAGCTTGGCTCATGATAAATTTTGCAGGACGATAAATTGTCCCTGAAATTATTGCGATAAACAACAATCCTGTAGTTTTGAGAGCTTTTTCAACTAATATAAAAATAATGGCAAACATTAGCAAGTTCCAATAAACTTTCATTTTGCACATAACACTCCACACTGCCACTGGAAGACAAATATCTACAGCAAAATTGCTGAAAACAAAATTGTGTATCAAAAAATATGAAATCCCCAGAATGGAAATTATTCAGCTAATTTTAATTCATCATGCGATTACTTGATTCATTTCTTAATGCTGCTGAAGACAGCATTGGGTCGGGTCGGTCAGTTTTACTTTAGCGGCGGAGTCAGAGATTGATGTGTGAATGACAGTCCGTCTCTCACCATCAGACTCTGATGCGGCGCGGAAGATGAGGTGGCTGCTGGGTAACGGCTGCGTGATGGAGCCCACCGCCTCTCCTTTAGGACCCTGAGGACAGAAAAGGACAGCGTGTTGAAAACAATTACAGAGCTCCAGGCTGTCATGACGGACCACGTCACTTCTGAGATCCAGGCGCCGACTCTTTGACAGATTCTCATTTCAGTTAATATGTTTTCACTACTTTCCGTTTAATTAATTCGATCCTAAATACGAACCACAGTGGATGTGTCAATTATGCAAACATGAGAGGGCTCAGAGTGGGCAGATGCAGGATAAGTGAGAAGCTAAATTTGGTAGTGCGGCTAATGAACAGCGGAGCAGGGCAGCTCTCTTCAGAACGAGAAAAAAACAAAACAAAAAAAACAAAAAATGCTGGAGAGCTTTCATGGTCAGTGATGAATAAGTAATTATAGCTGGAGTGGCCCCATTGAGAGCCGGGGACTGAGGAACAAACGGAGCGCGTGGGCTGCCAAATATGAAAATGGCTTCCTGGACAAATAATTTTCTTTTGTCTGTCCTAAATTACAGCAGGATGCTCTCATAATTATGACTTAATATCCACATCTGGGTTTCAAATCGTAACCAGGTTTCTTTCTTCTTCTTTTTTTCCCTCTGGAGGTGGACAAACAGGAGGACGTTTTATTTATGGTTTTTCCACTTGAAAACTTTCTCCCACCTCTTAGAATTGTCAGAAACAAACGCTTCCGGTGGATAAAATTTTGACTATATAGAAAAAGCACTTCAGAAGTGTTAGTAGGCAAGACGGAGGAAGTGTCATGCTGTGGGCCTGTTCCATAAGAACCTGATTGTTAAAGCAGCATCATTAAAGGGGCAGTATTATGTGTTTTCCAGGTACATATAGCCATTTTAATAACACAATCAAGTAATTATGTTAACTTCAGTTGTTATACAAAATGCTGTGTATATCAAACATGACTTAAAATAAACTTTACTTCCTAATTGAACGTGTTGAATTGGGCCTCTGTCTCTTTAAAATTTCCTGCTCTTTCTGAAACTCCTTTAGGAAGTTATCATAAAACGGCTCCTCTATTAACCCTTTAACAACATTTTTTACCAGTATTTCACTTAGCAGTAGCTCGTAAATGAGAGCAGCAGCAGTGCAGTTCCACCAGGTGTTTGCTAATTGCTGCTGGCTAGTCTGAAGGAGCTGAGTGAGGGAATGAGGCAGAAGCTTCGTTGTTTGCTACATCCACCCCGGCGTTTTGCACAGCTGACTGGTTGCCCTTGAGATTAAGAGGTTTCTCAAATACACATGAATGAATCATGGCAACAATCCATGTACGTTTTTGATGAGGGAATAGCATTAAAACAAGACATAAAGCTTCAAAAAAAGGTGATTTTACACCATACCGCCCCTTTAATTCTTGGAAATAAAATATTTTTTTAGTATAAAAAATAGTTTGAATCTATCAGAAGTTATGTGCATTTCCTGGGTGTTCTGACCTTCACCGCCCAGATGGATTGCTCCAGCGGGTGAAAGAGCTTGAAGCAGAAGCCGTCCTTCTTGGACGGCCTCTCGATGAGCTCGCAGGCGTTCAGCAGCACCGTTCCAACCCACTGGCCGTTTTTGTTAGTCTTGTATATGAGGAGGACCCCCGGCTTCAGCACGCACCACAGCTTGGTCCAGCTCTTCAGCGTGCCTCGGATCTGCAGACGGAAACGTGTCAACCTGAAGCCTGTTCTGCTTCGATGGAAAGACGGAGGGGGGGAAAAAGGTGAGGCGGCCCCACCTTCAGCCAGTCGGCCATGACGATAACAGAAGGGTCTGTGATGGTGCTAAGCAGCTCCTTGGTCGCCCTCTTCTTTTCTTCTCTGTAGTTCTTCTTCTGCACCTGCAGAGAAAAAGAACGCATTCAATTTGATGTATTTGTTGTTTGTTTCACACATTATGACACCGTGGCACAATCTGAACTTGTGAGAACAAGTGTCGGATGTGAAATAAGAACAAACGTTCCCTGATTATACAAGACACACCCTGAATGAAAGCCGACTTTTACAGGCAGCCTCTGAGAATTAGGATCCGGATATGTGGGACTTAAGCTGCTTTAGAGCGTTCTCACCTTGAGGGACTCCTTCTTGGTGAGCTTTCCGCCAGACGCTGGCACATCCTTATCTGAGCCATTGTACAGCTTGGTTTCAGACTTGGAAAAAAAAGAAAAAGAAAACATAACATGTTTATCTCAGAAGACATCCCATCTGCCTCTGTACAGTTTCTGCAATTCCATAAAACATTGGTGGGTTTCTGTAAACCGTTCTGAAAATGATGCATGTTTTTACATTTTCCTATAGTAAAAGTCTAAATGCTATCTTTATTTTTGAACAAAATCATTTGTAAAAAAAGGAATACATGAACACAAACTAACAAAAACAACAACAAAAGAATAATTTTAGCAACCACACTTGTTTGAAAAGGAGTTAAAAGAAGTTTAATGTTTTTTTTAAATTGCCACTCCTTTATACTCTTCTTCAACATATCCTTAAACCAAAATACACGTGAATAAAATATTTGTAAAACGAGGCGTTTATTTCTATTCATCCCCCTTTACTCTGACAACTTCAAATGAAATGAGGTTTAAATCACTTTCAGACGTGAGATTGGGGTGAGACGTTTACCTTCCTGTTGAATGAGCCTAAACATACAGCCAGAGCTACAGTGAAAAAGGCTTAAAGTGGTCCAGTCAAAGTCCAGACCTACGTCTTTAAAAGAGTCTGAGGCAAAGCTTAAAGATTTATGTTCACAGACATGCAACAAAAGCATGCCAGATGTGTTTGGGTGAACTTCACCAAAATCTTAACTGGATTTTGAAATCACAACACTGCAAAAACACAAAATCTTTTAAAGTACATACTTTAAAAGTTCAAATATCTCTGTAAATTTGAAATAAGACAAAACTAACTTACAAGTAACTTTGCAGCAAATGACATGAGCTTGTTTTAAATCAATAATTCCACAACACATTTTCCCCATGGAATAAGCAAATAATCTAATACTTTTTCATCAATACTCACTTGAAACAAGCTCCTACACCTTTTTGAAAAATTACTTGTAAGTTCATTTTGTGTTACTTCAACTGTATTTGCTCTAGAAACCAGTCCAAAAATACTTGGTAAGACTTTTGTGTTTTTGCAGTGAATGAAGCATAGTGGCATGCCTGTATTAACAATAAACAGTTCTTAGTGAACTGGATCAGGCTGTAAAAGGAGTCATTATTATTATTATTATTGACAGACAGCCATGTTTTATCTGAACATTGGTAAATATTTCATTCTGCACATAAAAGCAGACGAACTAGAGCTGCTCAACGGTGTCGGTGTGTGATGCATGAGTCATCTCAGCAGGGTTTAACGCTGCTGATGCAAGACCGGGAAAAGTAAAAAAGAAAAACAAAGTAATCCTTCCTCATATTTAATGATTCTCATTACAACGAAAACAGTAAAGAGCACAGTTTAGTGTTATGAGCCATCATGGCTCACAGAGTGATTTTTGTCCTCTTACCTTGCTCTTTGATATGGAATTCGAATCCTCTTTCAAAGGCAGAGGAAGAAGGTCCTCCTTTACTCTCTCGAAACCTGAAAGGAAAGTAAAGAACAAAGAAAATGTTGATGCTCACTTTGCTGAGACTCGTCAAAATTCATCGGAAGACTCGGACTAATGTTGCGTTTCTCGAAATGTCAAACAGCGTCAGCAGAACCGTGTCCTGAGGGAAACTCGACTTTCACTTCGGCGAATTCTCATTCCAATTAGTGAGTTTCTAACCAATTCCCAAAACCAAACAACGGCTCTCCCGCTGAGAGCGCAGCAGCCGGCGACGGGGACGCCTGGACCTGTAAATATTTCATGGTTTCTTTCCTTTAACCCCGGGACTCCAGCTTCCTCTGCTGTGAGCACAGAGCAAGTCCTGCAGAAGCTCGTTTTCAAATGTCAACGTTTGTGATATGGAACAGAGCCCAGAGGAGGAGTGATGTGCAGAAAACGATTCAAGACACAAATCACTGGAGAATACATTTGTTTTCAGAGAAGTCACCAGATGATGTGGGGAAAGATGCCGTCTTGGCTGAAGGCCAATGCGCCAATAAGTCGTCGGAATTAGACAATTTGAGATGTAATCACCAAGAGGTTTAATGTTCAATCATTGATTTGTAGTGGCTTGAAAACAAACAATGGCTTGATTAAAAGAACACTGTGGCATCACTTAGGTTTGTAACGTTGCATCTAAATGGTGAACAGATTTCTGAAACAACATTCATTTGAAGGTAAAAAAAATGTTGTAGATCAGAAGAAATACTTCAAACAGCAGTGGAAGGTTAACGAGTTGGATGTGGTTTGCAGTCGAACAGGCAGAAGGTATGGGTGGTGCACCGATCAATCGGCACAGATTTTCTTCATTTC
Source organism: Poecilia formosa (assembly GCF_000485575.1). Classification (NCBI taxonomy): domain Eukaryota; kingdom Metazoa; phylum Chordata; class Actinopteri; order Cyprinodontiformes; family Poeciliidae; genus Poecilia; species Poecilia formosa. Next base: position 182,961 of record NW_006800216.1, read on the forward strand.
AGGTGATTGGCGATTGACTGATTCTTACCCACTAGAGAATTTTTATTTCTTCAAAAACAAAAGTAACAAATCCAACGCCTTTTTCTGTGTTACTGAAGACTTTGGCAACAGAGGGGTTTTTTTGTTTTGTTTTTTATTGGTATTGGCCAAAATCGGAATCGGTGCACCCCTAGTAGAAAGCCAAAGCAAGAACTTGGACAAAAGAAGCTAAAATTAAAATCCTGTAAAGTGCATGCAAAAATGGTGAACATTATTTTGTTTTTTTGGCAATTCTCTTACCAGGAACTTGTTTTAACTTCAACCATTTTCTCCTTAACATGTATTAGCAATAATGATAAACTCCTCATATCCATTCAACTTTAGTTCAGATCAGTTCTGTCTCTTCATAATTTATGAGGAATATGGCAGATTTTGATAGAAAATTTGTCAATACTTTTTAAACAAGTTTTAGTGTTAAAACCTTTTGACCAAAATGTACCAAAGACCCAAATAAATAAATGCATGTTATTAAATACTGTTACAATATCACAGTAAAATTATGATTATGGTTATGCAATTAAACTTTGGCTAAATTGACTTTATGTTTTAACTAGCAAACAAAAATATTACATGTAATCCAATAACCAAATTCAACCTGAGACGCCTAACGATGCAACCTTTACTGTTAACCACATTGTGCTTCCATGGTAACACATAACCTGAAGACTTTATTGCTTTTTAACTGGTTATAAACTTTTAATAGTTTTATTAGTTTAGATTTTCTCAGACAGCCGCTTGGATATGAAATTTTAAACTAATCAGCCCACCAGAATCACTCTCTTGACCTTTTGGATCTCACTAGGAGTTAAAAATATTACCTTGGCTCAGTATCAAAGGCTAAGTGACACTTTGATGAAGTATGAGGAAATCTCACACCAATTAAAACGTAGTAAGTCAATGAAAACACATTTCCTGGTTTTTATTTTCTATTTTACCAACTCCTCTGACCTCTGAGCAATACTCCAGCTGAGGAAGAATGACAGCTGCTACAAGGACTTCCTAAGGGCAGAGTCTCCTGGTCTGAGAGCGAAACTCTGCCTTCACCGCCTCTTTCTCCAAAATCAATACTTTGTGCTTTTTTTTCCTGCACATCAATGCCAAATCAACAAGAAACCGAGCATGACCTTCAACATACCGACTGGTGTTTTCAACTTAGCATCAGCAGCAAATATTTTCAGCATAAACAGTCCTTCCCATCCAAAGCTGCATATCTGATGTGTTCGGACAAAAACACCACGCAGTGTTTTTATCAGATAATCTACAAATTCACTTACTAAAAGAAAAATATGTATACATTTCTTTGCTTTCAAAATACAATAAGTTTAACAAATTTCAAATTGCATCTTATTGAGAAATTTTTGTTCAATATAGAATTTGCGAGTCAGAGCTTAAATATGTAAAATAATGAAATGAGACGGTTAAATTGAATAAAGTCTCATTAGAAAAGGCAAAATAAAACAGTAATGTATCTTGAAAATCAATCTCAATAGATATTTATATTTTATAGCATAGTGAGCACCGCGTCCCATTGATTGAACGTGCAAATAGAAAGTGAAAAGGGATGAATGTTCATCTGTAAGCCTTCGGTTGTGGATGAGTCACGCCGCACCGCATCCCGACTGTAGCGTATGTCTCTTTAAGGAAAGAGGAACAGCAAGAACCTCTGTGACAGATCAGATGTTGGTGAAGAAGGGAGACCAAATGGAATGCGACAGTACAGAAGCAGCAGGGAGCGCACCATGCTGCTAGACTGGATGTTTTCCACATCCATTACTGGCCTCATAAGGTCAGAACACAGTCCATGTGCCTTACCCGCATTGTTGGAGAGCAAATATGGCACAAGACAGCAAACGTAAAGGAATGCATATTAAATATTTACACGTATTCAAATGTTATTTGTCTCGTTTGACATATTAGCCACATTTAGCATTCAGAGTGGAGTATGATAACCCACAGTAGCTTACGGGTTATCATATTACTGAAAACCCATATGCCACTGACACTACTGAAGCTAACCTTAGCATTGTTGCTAATTTCAGCATCAGAACCCCCGATTTGGGTCCGATCAGGGCTTAAACTAACTTTAGCATTTTAGGTCATTTTAGCTTATGCACATCTTGCATAGCAAATGGAGTAAGTCAGTGTTAGTCAGTATGCTAATGATTCCCCAGATGCTAATGACTACATTTTAGTTCACCTAAGCATTGTTGCTCATTTCAGCAGCAGAATGCTGGATTTCAGACACAAACATGTTGGCAGGCCCCTTTTAAATTTCTTCAAAAATGTTCTAATTGCATTTTAATATTTATTCTCTCTGCATTGAGTTCTTTATAGTACAAAAACACGTGTGTAGGATATAATTTCCTCTCCCCAGAAGTATTCAGTGCAGTTTCACCAAGGTATTTTGTCAATGTTTTGTAATCTAGTAAAAAATGTATATATATATTGTATATGTATTATTTTCTACCAAGTCTAATTTTTGAGGGGTAATGGTCCATCCAGTCAACAGATGGAGAGACAGCACAGGGAGGAAAGTGCACCGGCAGGGTCGTAGGAAAGGTCATTTTCTGCTAGGTAGTGCTTGGAACCCTGTGGTAACTGTCTGCAGTTCTAGTTTTATTTAAACTTTTACAGAGTGATTGAAATGTTTAAAGGAAACACAGCTAATGATGTTGAACGAGAATTCCTTGCTCACAGTATGTGCTCTATTCATCTTAAAAATGTTGCAACGAGTTGAGATCAGGACTCTGATCTTCCACACCAAACTCAATCACTCATGTTGTCATGGTAACTTGCTTTTGGTGGCAGCAGGTAGCCATTTTGGAACAGGAAGAGGAAACAGTTCAACAAAGTAGGAAGGATAAAATGATCACAACTAATGAATAATAACCCCATAATATAACGCCCTCAGAAACACAAGTGCCGTTTCCCGGGGCAACAACCAAAACCAGACTCGTCTGTTGAATCTACAGCACAGCTGAAGTATGGAGGTATGTAGATATTGACACAGCTGAAAATTGCAACTAACTAGTAAAAAATTAAACATATTTACACTTTTGGAATCATCAATCCCAAAGAAATGCCAATTCAATCTTGAGAGAGACAAATTCATAAATGCTTGCATAACCACATGCTTTAGGTGCTGAGTTTTATACACATGTAGTCATGGAAGGGGTTGGGCAACTGAATTCAACAATGTTGAGGACTGGTCTGTCACGTTCAACAACATATTATAAATCATGTTCTGAATGCTGCCTCTTAGTAGTCCTTATTGATCTATTCTTAATATATTTTTGGAGATGAAAACAGTCTCTGGCGCTCTGTTGTGCCTCTGAAGATGTGACGTTCTTGCCGCAGCCATTAAGCCCCTCAATTCATCAGCCCATCACTGTGCTTCACAAACAGAAATAAGAAAAGAAATGAAGTGAATGAAGCATTAAGATAAATGGTCGTGGGCTCTTAGGAAGAGAAAAATCAATTTTCCTTCAGATGGAGGGATATTTTAGGCATGGATGTCTGAATGGGAGAAGGTGCAGCAGCTTGTATTTCCATGGTGGCAGTTTTGCGTGGGTTGATCTATTTATATTTTTGGTGAGGCTAAACCAAGTAACTGCTATGAAAAGGCACATTGTAAACCAAAATAAAAGCAAAACTCAAAGTCGTGTGGTATTAACCAATAATTTACTTCATGTCCAAGCAAACAGTCACAGCAGGAGTCATACAGCTCAGCCTGATTTCCCATGGGTCCAACAAGACGTCCTATTCTTACCAAACATCTTCAATATAAGCTTCTGGATAGTTTATTAAAACAGGACAATCTAAAAAAAAAAAACAAAAGAAAAAAAACGAACAGTAGGGCAACAAAGACATTAAGTTAGACGGAATACTGTTTTCTTATTTGATACAATGGGAAAGTCAAAAGAAATAAGCCAATGTATCAGCAAAAGGATCAATTATACACAAGAATAGACATGATGGGTATGTCCAACCATTGTAGCAAGCAGGTGACTGGTTCTGTGACCAACAGATGAATGTGTTTGGGTCCAGAATGTGCAGAATAAAGAGGAAGCTAAAAATAAATGCTAAAAAAAAAAAAAAAAAAAAAAAAGAACGAGACCTTCATATTTGGATATATTTTCATCTGATGAAACTAAAGTGGAACTGTTTGGACATAATAAGAATTGTTGCAAATGGAGTGAAAAATGCAGAATGCTTGTACCATCCTGGATGGTAAGGGGGTGGCAGCATCATGCTGTGGGGTCATTTTGCTACTTCATGAGGACTGAATATTATGTGGTAATACTGAAGCAACTGCAGTCAGGAAGATTTTTTTAAACTTAGAATTTAAGACAAATTAGAGTTTTTGGGAACTTGCAATCAGTTATCAAAGATTTCCTAATGTATTTTTTTTCCCTGCATTAGAGGGAATAAATGCAGGGATTTTATGTGAATTTCCAAGATCGCAGAAAAACTAAAGGAACTATCTAGACAATGTGGCAAAGTCATCTTAGAAATGACTCCCCAGAATCAAACTGACATTGACATTTCAGTCTAAACCCCTTAGAAAATCTGTAGGTGTAAGCTGATGAGAGGAGAATATAAGACAAGGGATTTTTCAGACGCCAAAAAGCTTCTATGAGCTGCAGACGAGGAGAGATGTGGGAGTAAAACACAAAACAAAAAAACAACCAGTCATGGAGCTCAAAAGACAAATCAAAGACAACAAGTACACAAGTGGGTTAGCCCAACCTGCCTGCTCCAGTTATCTCCTTCAGAGGCTCTTGGGCGCTGCCGTCTGGTAGCTGAATGTCAAAAATTAAGATAAATGGAGTCGGGGCTGCAGGAGGAGAAACACTATGACTCAGAGACGCTGTGTTGAAGTCTGAGAGATTTGTATAGCTGGAGGAGGTACTTTAGAGGAGGAAAGAAGGCGGCTTTCGGCCAAAAAGGTCGCCAGAGTAAATCTCCGGCCACGGCAAACGCTTTCAACGCCTGCAACAGAGTCGGCCGTAAGCTCTGAGACTCAAAACGGCAAACACAAGAGCAAAGAGTTAGCAGAGTTACCAGGTCATGCAGGAGAGTCATGAATACTGCATCCGTCTGTGGCTACAAAACAAGGTTTGTGCACAGTCAGCCTTTACTGGGTTTCACTAAAGTTAAAAATAGTCGTGGGGAAAGGTGGAACAGGGGACGCGTTCCCTCTTTGGGAGCGCTGTGCGGTCGCCAGCTGTCCGCCTCCAGCTCCGTGCTCTTTTTCACCAGGATGAACAAAAGCAAAGATCACTGAAAGCCATTTTACAAATGAATGGTAGCCTGATTTAATCCTTCGTTTACCGTAGGATTAAATGCACTTTAAAAAAAAAAAACGAGGATTATCACAGCACTTTCGTTGGGGAATGGCTGGAACCCGACGTAAAGCCCAACTGAAGAAGACGAGTTGTCCATTACCAGCTTGCGCAAGCTTATTTAGCTCTAATTCAAAACTACAAAGAGAATACGCAGCAAAACGGAAAATTCACATTTTTTCCGATTCAGTAAACACATTCAAGTGAACGTTGTTTCCAACTATGCTTGACGATGCCTAGCTTTTTTTTTTAGACCATAAAACAGAGGTGCAAACATGTATTCACGCTGCGAAAGTCAATGTTTGCTAGATTTAACTATTGTACAAATATGAACTTGATTTAGTTAAAATCCCAGTAAAGATAAATAAAATTGGTAAATGAAACCTTAAAACAACCGAAAAGTCTTAGAGTTGAGAAACTACAAGAGTTCTTGAGAGAGATGATAGACCGATTCCTCCACAGACACCAATGAGAACATCTCATTTAAGCTGATTCTCCCAACTTCATACTTAAAGTCACAACTTTAAATTCACTATGAGTGGCCGCATCATGAGGGATGTGGAAAAAAACAACAAAAAAAAAACGTCTCAATTCCTAAAGTTTTTTTCCCCAATCGGCAGCGAGGTAATGTCACTTTTCAGTATAGTTGCTTTAGATGACAAAGAGGAGTTCACCCTGTTGAACTATGCTTTACTCCAGATTCATAAACATCATCAGTAGATTATAGATGTGGGAGGATTGTTGGACTTGTCTTGACAACAAAAAAGTAGTAAAACACAGCGTTCTGAGAAAACTCTTCCCACCGTAGAGTAAATCCTGTAGTAGAAATCAGTCACGACCACAAGCTGAACTACTAAAAGACTCTGCGGCGCCCTGCGACCCGGGGAGCACACCCACCTGGAAGCGAGATGGGTGACAGCTCGTTATAGCCCCCGAAGGAGGCGTTGCGGATGAGCTTGCGTCCGTCCGGGTGCGGAGGTCGAAGCGACGCCGTCCCGCCGCATGTGGAGAACCGCCGGCGGTTCAGCAGGCCCTCCTCCTTCATCATGGGGCCGGCACGGAGCTCCCTCGCCAGGGGGGGGAGGAAAACACAAGGGGACGCAAGGGAAGGGAGGAGGGGGCTGGAATGCTCTGGGGCGGAAGGTTGGAAGGTGATCGGGAAGCCAATTCCCTCTAGTGTGTGAGTGAAGCGGTGGAGGAGCACAAAACGAAAACACACGCAGGCTTTGAATCAGTGCAGCCGACTGGCCCCCTCTCCCTCACACACACTCTCTCTCTCGCTATGCTATGAGAGGGGAGAGGCTGTAAGTACTTAATAAGGAATAAGCCGAGCCCCGCCTACTCCCTGTGCTCCGGATGGGAGGGGAGCCGCATCCTGACTCGATGTGTTCCACGTCTAGTCTTCCTCTGCTGCTGCATTTCTCCTCAGGAGTTTCTAATCGGCCCCTTTAGACGTAAAGGAACACTTCACTGCTTCCCCAGATGATTCATCTTTTCTAAACGTTGAACTAAGATGCCTGTTTTCTTTTTGTTGTTGTTTTTTTTTAATGGCGGCTGTAAAAGCGGAGCCTCTATTTTGATTGTAATAGTAATCAGTCACATCACGGATATCATGGATTCATATCCGTGACGTTCCGTCCTGCTTTTTATCTTTGGAAGACGAAGCGAAGAAGACAGATAATGATGAGAATGAGGCAGAATCAAAAGCTCCACGACAGCTTGGCTTCCCCAAAAGCTCTCACCGCTCTCACACATTCCCAGATTTCATCCCAGACTCAAAACTGCCAGATTTTATCTGGATATATGAACATAAAACAATCCCCTTTAAATTTCTTCCACGGAACTAGATCTACTTGTAATCTGCTGATGAGATGGTCTTTTTGTCGTTTCCTTCTAGTTACTAGTTAGTTAGTCAGTCAGCAGTATAACAGATGACGTTAAATGAATAATAAAGAAACAGAAACTGGTAAAAACTATAGGTTGACTACCTAGAATAAACTGCAACAAACCTTCGTTCAAATGGTTCAGAAAGAGCAATTAGGATTTTTAAATGTAAGGTAAAATAAACAATAAAGCATAATGTGGCTCAAAGCACAGAGCATAGAATTAGACTGAACAGATCTGCTCTTATGGATCGGGCACATTGTCACCAATACCTGATCTATAAGTTTTTAAAGTATCGGGACCAACACAGATGTAAATGTTGGATCGGTGCATTTCTAGCTGGAGCTGCACAGACTTTATGGCAAAGAACTAACTTTGTAGCTAGCTGAATGTCAAAGACACAACTTCATATTTAGTTGAATTTGTAAAAAAGAACAAAAAAAAACTGCAGTTAATCCAGTTTAATTAGGACTTCAGCATCAGTAAAGGGATTTCCAAAGAGCTACTTTCTGATAACTTATAGATTTATATCCTCATTTAGATTTTGTCCTGTAGAAACTTCATTTTGTTGTTTTCATAATTACCCAGACTTTGATGACGTTTATTAAAAATGGCCAAGAACGCACAGATTTAAGAAAAATCTTACTGTATATGTAGTTTCTGGCGCTATTATCCTGATAAATAACAGTGAAATGTCCCTAATGAGGGGTGTGTCCTTCTGTAATCCTAAAGGCCTGTAGCTGCTGTGAGGTCAGGGGTCATCGGGCAGCACAAAAACAAGCACAAAGCTCCATTAAAGACAGAAGGAAGACAAACTATTTGCCTTTATCTGGGATGAGAAAAGCCTTGAACCTTATCTTCAAAACCCCAATCTGTAAGGAAGAACATCTACAACGCCGCCATCTTCTTTCCAATCAGCTGACCTGCCCTGTTTATTGTTGTGACTTCAACCTGTCTAAAAGCTCCGAGCGTCCCACTGGCCTTTTGTCAAGTCTCAGTCCGTGGAGACGGTTCATCAGAGACAGATTGACTGAGTATAAACAAGCATAATCCCTTCTAAAACTTCTGTGGCCGTGGCAACCGGCCGTTCCGCGCCTGAGAAATGCACAGCAATGGCCGTCTGACTCAAATGTGCTTTAATTAAAATAGGTAATTGGATGTTGGGAACGAGTGAATCATTTCCCACAGCTAATTAACCTGCGGGGAGAGGAGGCGTCCATCGCCGCTGCGCCTAAAATTAGTCTGAATGTGGGTCAATTTTTTTCAAACTGGGTGCACATCTAACTGAAGGAAATATAATGAAATACAGTTTTGAAAGGATTGAGGATTTTAGCAGCAACATGTACATCAGAGTCAGTCTGTCACATGCAGAAAACATAACCAAAGCCTTAAAGGAAACACCATGTAAGCCTGGGATTACCTCTGGAACAAAGAGGCTATTTAAATCACTGATCTATTGACTCCGTCTACTGTCTTTGAGTCAATGCAAAAACATTACTAAATTTAAAATCTGTTTTTTTATGTTCCTTTCATCTTTCTTCTGTCCTTAAATCAGCAATTTTCAGGAAAATAGAAGGTATAAAACCACAACGACAACACGGAAAACAAGTACTGCTCTACTGTACTGTACCTCGGTTTTCTTCTGGCTAACAATCAAGAGAAACTCAAAAGAGTCCAAAGCTGAGGAGCAGACAGCAGCTTAACCTCCCATGTCGCGCTACGGTCACTCCGAGTGCTCCAGCTGCCCGAGCGGCACTCGGAAACCCAGACGGAGATGTCGTCCATCGTGTCTTCCCGACCCGGTCGGCGTTCGGGTGGCCCGCTGGAGGAAGATGGGGAGGCTGCTGATCAGAGCGGCCCCCTCCGTTTAGCTAACCCGGTCTGACAGAGACTAATCCCTGCAGCTGATCCTAAATCCAAGCTGACCCCACCTGTTCCCTTTGCTTTTCGTCTTCCTCCGCTGCCCATTTCGCTTTCTTTTAAACAGAAATACGCGCACGAAAGCGCTAAGCAGACTGAAATTTTCTGTGTTTTGCCACATTACGACCAGGCCTGTCAACATAAGAAACTTTGACAGATGATAAATTGTCCCGGTAATTATTGCAATGAATGATGATATTGTCGTTTTGGCCCAATTTACAAGTAATAAGTTGAACATGTCAAAGACCAATAAACTTGAATTTTGCAAAGAACACTTGACGCTGGAACTGGAAGATTTTGTTTTAAAGATCCAAAATAAAACATGACAACCTAATACAATGAAAAAAAAAAGGGGATAAAAATCACTTACAATCGAAACCATGAATAAAATAGATTATTACGTTTCTGTAAACAAAATTGCCCTGGATTAATACAGTAACACTTTAATTTTAATTTTCTTGCTTGTTTGGTTTTTTTCTCGTTTCTCTTTCTACCAGAAACAAGATTCTTCCCGCTCCAGTAAGAATCTTTGAAAGCATGTATTTGTATTGTTATGCATGTTATCAGTTAAAAAATGGTCTCAAAACATTATTTGTTGCATTCACAATATACTGTCAAGCAAAATTTGTTTTCATGACAGGCGGCGATCCTTCTGTCCGCTGCATCATCACCTAGGACGATTCTTCAGAGATACTTGGATGATATAAGTTACAACGTCTAGTTTTATTTTGGTAGAAATACAGCATTATTGAACTGAATTGTTTAGATCAATTCACATTCATGTGTCAGAATGGCCTAGTCAAAGGCTGACGTAAAATTATTGAGAAGTCACTGCAGTGAAAGGTGATTCCGCAAAGTACTTAAAAGAACTCCCCACCACACTTTTCAGATTGTCATCCCACATCAAGTCCCGATTGAACCTCCTACGGCTCGTGGCTATAATGTGAGGAAATGAGGAAAACGTTCAAGGTGCAATAAATACGCAAGAACTGGAGTCGGTTGTTTCCAGACTGCTGATCCTCAAAGAGTCGGCGCCTACGGCTGAAGACGTCTCATCAAAACGGCTCCTCGCTGAGTCATAAAGCAGAGGCAACGCCGTTTCTGTGCGTGTGCGATAGGAAATCACCAAGATGAAGCCGACGCGCCATGAAAGCAGGAGCATCTTTAAATATTTAAACACTGACATTAATGCATGATTCCAGAAGCCAGAGTTATTGGTGAGAAAGAGTCACGGAGGGATTTTTACAAACGCTAATGAGTTAAAATATGGAAGAAATGCATATAAATATGAGAATAAGTGGAGCCTCAATGTCTGGAGATGACTCCATGTATTTAATATGCTAAACCTTCGTACTTGTACTTGACACTGCTGAAACAACCGCTCAGCTTCACACCTCAGCTGTGAATGTTCCCTCACAGCTCCGGCTGGATTTGAGTAATCTTACGTCACCGCGATGCGTCTCGCTGTACGGACAAACTGTAAAACATTCTGACAGAGGAATTATGGGGGGAGGAGAAATAAAAAATAAAACTTTTATCTTTTTTTTTTAAATCGAGCAAAACAAACCGAAGCTCAAGCTGCCATCGAGACGGCTGTTCTGGACTGCAGCTTTGACTTTTCTTCGACAGATCAAGACCAGTGGCATTAATGGCTCTGACATCAGTATTGTTCGGGCTGAAAATCAGTTGCCATGGATACCTATTTTGGTCTTGAAGGAGTTGAGGGTCAGAGAAGGTTTTCGCGAGTCGTGAAAACAAACAGAGGCAGTTTGGACGATGCTGCAGCATGTTAAGGTGTATCCTTAGGAAAATGTTCAGGTGCTTTTCTTAATCTGGATCATAACTGATAATAACACGCTGGACATCGAAGTTACGACGGCCAAGTTATAACCAGAAACTTCAACCTAAACGGTTTTAAAATAATAACTTCACAGCACAGATATTACTTTGTTCCATTTCCTCTTCTCATAAAAGTATGTTGAGAATGTTTCAAAATGTTTGACGGTAGACCAAGTGGAATTTTTCTTCCAATCCTGAATTATGCACTATTTTGAGTCAGTAACTTAAAAAATAAAAAATTCAAGGCAACTGAATGCAGATTTATATTTGTGTCATAGTAGCTCCCTCTTGTGGTATGAACACGTCTTTAAACATACACATGTTTTCTAAAACCACTAACAAATGAAATTAAGCTCTAACATTATGACCGTCACTTTACACCTGCTGACTACCTAATCAACATCAAATCACTAAGATGGACAACCATTCTTTCCGGACTCCATGATCAGCAGTGACTTCATTACTAAGACAATGAAGAACTGGTCAAAAGAAAGAGAAATCAATATAGTTTTGTCAAGATGATACACTGTAATGTACCTTTAAGGTAACCGAGCAACCACCCTCAGGAAGATCTTCAATCCACAATCTTATCAGTGATTAACAGAAACTCGAATTTCATCAGTAAGACCTGCACAAATCTTGAACGCGTATTCTTTATAAAGCCAGAAGAGGGCGCACTGAGACCACAATGAGATGAATGAGTGGTTATGCAAGACGTTAGTGAAATCTATTCTATTTTGTTCCACAGCAAGACCTTTACCTAGTGTGAGGACAAAATACAGAACAACATTAATTTAATGAAAAGAGATACATTTGTACTTTTTAGAGGAGCATCAGTGCTAGCGGATATGGCGCTAAAATTAGCTCCAACCTGCTTAAAAGGCCTTAAATGAACTCATTCCTACAGGTTTTTAACTGATGACTGTGATTATGCACCCAGATCGTTATATCTCCGTTCTTTTGAATTGATTTCAAAATGTTTAAACATGATTCTCAAAGTAAAACAACAAATTGGAAAAAAAAAAAGAAAAAGCAAGATGAAAAAAACTAAATGAGATGAATGTTCAGTGTTTACTGTATGTAAGTAAACACTGAACACACAGTGAGGAAAAGACGAGGTTCTTATCACCTCATAAACTCAGCAGGTCAGGCATACTCTGTGAGTCATGCTGCTGCTCAATCCAGACTAAGACAGCTAATCTGATTATTCTGCAAATGATAAATGTTTACTGGTTTAATCAGGAGGAAGGCTACAGAAGTTGAGCCGTTTTATGCTGCTGCTGTAGCCTATACAGCTTCTCCTTATTTGCATTTACTCTACAGTCTTATTTTTATTTCTACCTTGTGCTTCAACTTATCTTCAACTTGCTGTAGCTGTTAAATTTCTATTCCATTCTATTAATAAACACATAATCAATATCCGAGATACAACCTTCAGAACGAAGGTCTCAGCGACAGTTTCTACAACAACTGTAAACAAACTGACACAAACAGAGCTCAGCAGTAAGCGATAAATTATTTAATGCTACCTTATGTTAAAAAAAAACACTTTATGTATATACAAAAGTATTCATACTCTGAATATTTTTACATTTAAAAGGTAAATTATGACTTTAGCAAAGCACTGCAATTTCAAGAACACAGATGGTTTTCAAAACCAGGTTCAAGCATGAACATTGTTTTTCTACCCAGGGTCAGGTCAACCAATGCTACAACAAAGAAGGCTTAGTCGAGCCACAGATGAGTGTTAAACTGTATATCCCTCACTCAAACAAGCCGGTTCGACTGAACCAAAGGGACAACGCGTAGTTTGTTACGGAGCACTAATCTGAATATAGTGTGTATTCTTTACAACAGAAAAAAGTGAATGAACCTCCATGTTTTGCACAACTGCAGAGCAAACGGCGCACCAGTGGGTCTTACCGTGGGTGTAGCTGACCCCTGGGCTGAGGTTAGAAGGCGTGGCTATGTGCTCCCTGTTGGGCGTTTGAAGGCCCGCCTCCTTCTCCTTCTCTTTCTCCTTCTCCTTGTCCCGCTCCTTCACCTGGCGTTGGCTCATCCTGCCTGGGGTCAGAAGGATGGGGTCATCGCTGGACGTTATAGCACCTTCAGGTGGAAACAGGAAATGAGACGAAAACAGGACATTAGGCCATCTCTTGCTTCAAACAGAGAGGATCTACAAAGGGCCCTCTTGTGGAGCACCAGTTCGGTGCATACCCCCCTCGTTTCATAACCCCGTTTTGATAACTTACATAACATTGGGTTTTATCTGCGCCTTACGACTGGAAATATGTTTCATAGGAGCTGATAAGCTGCCTATACGAGCCTTATCACTCCACCATGTTTACCTGAGGCTAATGAAACTAGCATGCATGTTATTGGTGCTGACTGGAAGGTGCCCTGTACGAGACTGAAAAAGATATTAAAGAGAATTGTGTTAAGTTTCAACTTCTTCCCTTTTCATCCTTCTCTATTTCTCTTTCTAGCCTAAACTGAGGACAAATGATTTTACTATTACTATGATTTTCTAAAATAAAATATCTAAAGACAAATGCGCATTTCTCTGATTGACTCAGTGTTTCACTAATTATCGAAGGAATATTTTATTACACTGATGACCCGGATTATCCAAACTGAACCAGACGTTTTTAGTTAAACATAAATCTATTCACAAGTATACCTCATTCTACCTATGGAAGACAGAATTAAACTATTATAAAAGTTGTTTCAAAAACATAGTGATAGAGTAACAAAAGGGGCAGTATTATGTGTTTTAAAGCCACATAGTGCCATTTTATAGCACTATCAAGTCGCTATGTTAGCTATAATTATATATGTCAAATTTGACTTAAAAAAGAAACTTTACTTTGTAATTTAACACCTTGAAATTGGGTCTCTGTCTCTTTAAAAACTCCTGCTCTTTCTGAAACTCCACCTTCAGGAAATCATCACTACGTGGCTCCTCTATTAACCCTTTAACAATACTTTTTACCAGTGTTTCACTGAGAAGTAGTTTCTAAAATGAGCGAAGCAGCTCCTCAGTTCCACCAGGTGTTTGCTAATTGCTGCTGGCTAGTCTGAAGGAGCTGAGTGGGGGAGTTTATGGGGAGGGCTGCTCTGGGAGGGGGAAGCTTGGAAACTGCAGCTCCGAGGAAGAGCGCTGGCGCTTTTCCGTCCCACCAGGCGTTGTGCAAAGCTGAATGGTTGCCATGGAGATTGAAGGATTTCTCAGACGTGCATGAAAGAATCAAGGCAACACTCCAAGTATGTTTTTGATGAGGGAATAACATTATAACATGATGTGAAGCTCAAAAAAGTCATTTTTTACATAATACTGCCCCTTTAAGTTTTGCGCTGTACTGCCAGTTAGGTGGATGAAAGAAAAATGGTATGAAACCTTTTCCTTGCTAACAAGAACAACAAATTTAGTTCTTGGAAATTTATCAGGTTGTGCTCAACCCCCTAAAGGTCACAGTGTGGAAACTAAAAGGGCACCATCCGTCACTGTAATGGAGGGAACATGTTTTCAGGCGTTAGTCCTGAGGACTCGGTTTAATTGGGCAGAGAATGCTGACAATTTTCACCTCTTGATATGCCTTGATTTGCTTTGACGAAAGTTCCTGGATGTAAACAAAAAGATGACAGCGATGGAGAGAGAACGCGGTGGTTCCCGGACACAGAATGAGGATTTCTAAGTTTTCAGATCACGTATATGTTTATAAAAAATTATATATACGAGGCGTCAGTTCATGTCTTTGGCTTTCCTTGCAACGCTTTCTTACTGTAAGTGAGGGAGACTCCCGTTATCACAGAGTTTGCTTGTTTGGTTCACAGAGTTCAGATGATTCACACTTGTCTAAACAAAGTGGAAATAAAGTGGACCAAACATCTCTAGCATAAAAATACCCTTTAAGTACAGTAGGCAAACTAATTAATAGCATGTGAGTAAAGCAGAAGAATGCCATGAAAGGCCTAAAACTAAATTTCACATAAAGGATACTTAAATAATAACATTCAATACTTCCTTTCAATAAAGGAATTGTGCATGAAGAAATGTAAAAAAGTAAAAAAAAAAATACATTTCCTTACAAAAAACAGCCAAACAGATTTCTGCAAGCTGAACTCAATAGCAGCAAAGGAAAAGCATACACAACAACAAAATTCTTTCACAGAAAAAGTTTGAAAAATGAGTGAATTACTTTAGGACTCTGTTCTCTAAAGTTGAACATTTCCCTCTCTTCCATTGGGCTCTAAATATGAGCCCTGGACTGGCTGCTGTCTATGTACACTGCCCAAAGCCCTTCCCCTGAAAGGTCGCTGGCTTACCAGAGGCGGCATGATGCTCTCTCAACTCTGCATGGTGCTTGTGAGGGGGGGAAAAAAGATGTGGAGACAGAACAAGAAAAGTAAAAGAGGAAAAAGAGCAGGAAAGAGTGGCAGGGATGAGAAAAAGTGGCATGGGGGTTCGGGGGGGGGGGGATAAAGATTAAAGAAGGGGAGAGGACGGAGATGGGTGTGTCCACCATGCGTTGTTGGCCAGATGTTGGCAGGTTTGCGTGCAGCGGGGTTGGCGACAGTGGGCAGCATCAGCAACAGCAGCAGCAAGTGAGGATGCAGCCACATGGGACGACAACAAGTGACATTAATCCCCCCAAAAAAGAAGACAAAGAGACAAAAACAAATGAAAAACAGACATTAGTTGGACTAAAATGTTTAGGAGACAACTTAAAACAACAGAAGCAGAACATAAAAAAAAAAAATGGCCTGGGAGGGTACAACGGTGGATTATGTTCAAAAAAATAAAAGATGAAGAAATTAACAGAGCAAACAAAAGAGACATAAACTCAGCAGCAGCTAAGAATGCCCTTTTAGTTTGATTTACCACCCTGTCAGGCTCAACTAGATTTGTTCAAATATATTAAAAGTAAAAAAATATAACAGATTCTCAGTTAGATTTGTCAGTTATGACAGGACTATATGTTTTTATGGTTCTACATATCAATTACTTCATCTTGAAATAAGAGAAACTGTTATTGTTACCAGCTTAGATCAGTCACCTGTTGTAAACCATGTTCAACTCTGACGATGAAATTAGTTTCTATTACCACAAAGAGGCGGTGTTGTAACAAGTTGTTTGCTGCGAAGCAGTGAAGAAGAGGACACAGCATTTTAGCTAACAGAGAAATGGGAGTTAATATTGACACATCAACTTCTACAGCCAACCCCACAAATAGATAAAACCAGCATTATGATAATTATCGTGTGTGAGAAATTTAGCATTCTTTCACTGGTACATAATAAACAAAAGAGTTAAGGTAAATAAAAGAACATTTAGGAATTACAACCTCTAGATGTATAGTTTGCATAATGAAGATTTATGGAATAAATCAATTCCCGATCTCGGACTGAAATATCCCAACTGGAAAGGACTCTTGGATTTGATCAAATGTGGAGCCCCACCTGTTTGCAGTTCAGCATTCATGGATTTACCTAGTCATGATTATTTCTGTGGAACATAACTCTAAGTTGTTTGTGGAAAACTTGCTTATTTGCAATTTTTTCTAAGATATTTGAAAATGCAGCCTGGGAATCTGAAACACCTAGACAATGCTAGGTGCATTAGCGATTGCAAAGCAGCCAATCCAGGAGCACCGTTTTTATTTTCCTTGTCTCTGATTGGCTGTTCCCCGTAAGAGAGGGGATAAGACAGTCTCTGGAAGTTAGTTTCTGTGATAGGGCTAAGATGGTTTCCACTGAGCTTAATATGCACAGTAATGTATATTTGGTTTTAGTATTTGCAGGTTTTAGCTAATCTCGAGTGGCTGTGGTCCAGGGACTCCTCTATTCCAGTGTTTTTCAACCACTGTTCCGTGGCACATTAGTGTGCCATGAGTGATCATCAGGTGTGCCGTGGAAATTATTCAATTTCACCTACGGTACCGTATTTTCCGGACTATAAGCTGCTACATTTTTCCTAAGCTTTGAACCTTGCGGATTGTAGCACGGTGAGGCTTTTCTGTGTATTTTTCTTCAACCAACAAGGGGCTCTCTAGCAATTTCTGCCAGGAAATCAGCTGTTTTCATCCAAACATGCACAGGTTTCACACTAGATGGGTAAAATATACAGATATTGACATTTTGTACATGGAAATCTTCATATTGTAACAGTGAAATATTTCCCAAATA
The DNA here is from genome assembly GCF_000485575.1 of Poecilia formosa. Taxonomy (NCBI): domain Eukaryota; kingdom Metazoa; phylum Chordata; class Actinopteri; order Cyprinodontiformes; family Poeciliidae; genus Poecilia; species Poecilia formosa. The sequence continues at coordinate 200,174 of NW_006800216.1, forward strand.
TTATTGCTTCTTTCAGAATAAGAATTATTTTCTGTATTCCAGCTTAAATAATGCTCGTGGATTAGTTTCTAAAACATTTTGAAGTGTTTTAGAAACACTACACCTTCTTTCTTTAACCACATTGTTATGGCACCGTAATTTTGAAGTGGACATGTTACGTGCAATTTGAAATAAGAAATGTAAAATGTGATTAAAAAAATACATTTTTGTGTTTATTTGATTCCTATTCAAGACACTTTGATAAGAATGACTATATATGTAACATAGGTGGCTACAGAGTATCTTTGTTTACATTTTTGGTTGGTGGTGTGCCTCGAGATTTTTTTTCAATTAAAACAGTGTACCTTGGCTCAAAAAAGGTTGAAAAACACTGCTCTATACTACTGCATTTCAGAAATTCAAACTCTGATTTCCAATAATATATAATCCCAGTCGGATGGAATTTCGCCAACACCTCATATAGGTCGAAGTGACCTAGATGTGTACTTTAAAGAAGCATTGAAAATATGTGTCAAGCACAATTGATATCAGCATAAAAATATTCAACATTAACATTTCTTGTTAGGTTCAAGGGGAGGTGTACTACTCTACAATATGGTGCAGTCACAGTTGGCTGTTTATCTCATTTGTGTTGTTGATGGATTCCTTTCACAGTTGCTCCCATCACATTTGTGATGAAAGACGCTGACATAAGTAGCTCAATACGGTAGAAGCCATAGAAAACAATGGCACCCATGTTTGTTCCAAGAAAGGGAAAACAAAATTGCAAAAAGCTGTTGAGTTGGACCCCAGACAGATTCTAGCTGAGGAAGAAACAAAAAAAGAGACAACACTAAGAGCTGCTTACAACAATAAGAGGAAGGGATTAGCAAACAGTCACTGAACGTCAGAGGTCGATTAACAAACCTTAATCTCAGCTCATCTGATCGTCATGCGATTGGAAAGTACAGTTATACCTGGACACTGTTTCTGCCTTCCAAAACATTCCCTTCCTACTCAGAGACAGTACTATTAGTTGGCTTTGTGTCTGGGATTCCTGGGTACGTAGTCGAAGGCAAAAAAAAAATCTTCAGCTGTTGTAGCCTGAATAATACCGCGGCTTTCCGTGATCACAGCCGGAGTCTAATCCTATAATAAAACTATTCTTACTCAGTCAATATCTCTAAGTTGGTTCAATAAGATGTCAACTTAAAATAACCTCAGTTGCTTTACTTGATTGACTAAAGGACCGGGCTGAAAGAAAAAAAAGGTGTTAGTTGTCAGAGCTGATTACTACACATGCAGATGGGGAAGCTGAGGTGACGACGTCTGGGAGGAAGACAAAGGTTTGGTGAAAAAAGATGTAATGATAGAGCTGGAAAATACTGACTCAGTGGAGAGAGAACACATTCTTGGATTACAGCGTTTGGTGAGATAATATTAGTGCTTTTATCATCAAAAAACTGACAGGCAACCAGTGGCATCCAGAGGAGAATCTCCAGTCAGAAGCCTTTTATGACTGGGAAGAGTTGAACAGTCATTAGAAATACATTTACAGCCAACTTGTGGATATTATATAGTATTAAATATGACTAATTAGATTAAATGGGGTTAATATAATGTGCTATAAACTAAACATTTAGGAATTACATCCTAAACATTTTAGTGGCCATTTAAAAAAAATAAAAATACAAGTCAAAAAACAGACAAATTAATGACAGTAAATGTGATCACTTTTGCACTACCTGCCGATACACCAACATTTTCATGTCTGCAGTTTTTCTGTTGCAGCTTAGGATGTGAAACAGCACATCTAAGATAAGGCCTGTGAGTGAAGCATTCAAAGTTGTTGGTTAACATGACCACACATGTGCATGTAGTATACTCTAAAGATAGCAGCTGAAAACAGATGGCCTTGGTGTGTTTGATCAGTGCAAAGAGAAGCCAGGTCTGTACAAAGGAATTACACCTTGCCTTTAAAACATAATGCATGTAGCACTTGAAGCCATGAAAGAAAATGCATTTAAATCAGTCGACAAAACCTTTACTTGGTAGAATCCCTCGTTAAAATGCATCCACCTTCATAAGTCCACGGTTTAAGAATGAGTGCTTTGAACAAGATGCATTTTGACTGCGAGCAGTTCTGCATCAGGAAGATTATAAATATGAAAGTTGACATTTTTCTATGGGAATCGGTTCTATTCTCCTGTTATTGGTTTCAGACATAAAACAGCAGCTGTTTTGATAAGTAATGAACAGTGACTGTAAGCATGACTGCTCAACCTAAAATTTCCATATTTGCTTGGACAGAGAAAGAAGAAAAAGAGGAGACAATGGCGCAGAACAATGTTTTGTTTAATAACTCAGTAATGAGTGTTCAATCACTTAGAGTAAACAGCTTAGATTATTGATGTTCCAATCAGGATTGTTTGTCCCAGATCTCCATTCAAAAACTGACATTTACAAATACTGAGTTGTTGTTTTACTACAGTAGCACATGGTCTTGCAACTTTGTACAACTTTACTCACTTGATGATCAGGACACCACAGTCTTTACCTGAAATAACTAAATATGGGGTTCCTGAGGGTTCTGTTTTTGGGCCCCTTTTCTTTAACATCAATATAATCATCCTAGCTCAGACGACAGAGCACTGCAACATACTCTCAACACGCATGTGCTGAGAACAACTTTTTACATCTGTCAACACCTTACAATAGTTGCTCGACTCAGTCAGTGTGTCCAACAACAGTGATTAGACGGGTCTCATTTTCCACCACTTTAATGCAGTTAGGACATTAAAGTGGTCCCAATGATTTAGAAAAATGTAATTAATTTCAATAAAAAAAAGACAAACAACATACATAGAAAACAATATAAACAATAATAAGGGTCACAAACAAAAATAGGACATAATCTTCTATTGTATCACATCCTATTTCCCTGGAAGCCTCGAACCGTCTGCAGAATGAACAGCCTAAAACACAGGCTGCTCTTTCTTCCTATGAAAAGATGGGGACTGCTATCGGGGGATAAAGCGCTGTGACATATTACATAACGTTTGAACATCACTTGCAGCACATTTCTGACCCAGTTTCCTTTTCAGCAACAGAGAGAGGAGGAGGACGTAAAAAAACAACAGGTTATTTTTTGTACTATGTCTAAAGGGCAGGTTGAAATTCAAACATGTTATGAGGGTAAAACTGATCTAATATTCTCCCGAGTATGAAAAAAATAAAGGTTTTTTTTAACTAGAAGCCTTACAGGTTAAAAGTCCATTTTTACTTTGATCAATTAGAAAACTCCAAATTCCAATTATTCTCTACGTCCACATTCCACTGCAGCATCGTCATGGTGTGAAATCACATAGATCATTTCAGCCTGTATTTGACGTCAGAACAGCTAAATCCATTATTAAGGAACTGACAGGTCTGTCAGTAAAGTGGTGAGTTCATGGCTACAGCCTGAGCCCAAGCAGGCAGAGAGCTACAGTATGAGATGGAAAACCTGGAATCTGTCCAAATGGCCGGAAGGAGCTAGAACAGAAACCATAAATAATATTGCTGGAAGATTTTGGTTTATGGAGTGTAGAAGGTATGGTTTGAAGAAATGCCTGAGTCAAGACTGATGGAATTTGCTGCTGTGCAATAATGATGAGACTCATGAGACTCACAATTCCAATCTGAAAATATATGTGGCAATAACAGAGGAGATACAATGTGTTTGACCTCATTATAATGATCCAAAGTAGCTAAAGAGTTGTGATGGGCAAGGAGAGCCGCTAACCATTAATGTATGTTAGCCGTCTTCATCACATAATGACAAACTAAAACTAACCAGTAATAGTAACCAGGTACTAGATAAATTGCTAACAAATTCTAAGTATGTTCTATTAGGACTTCATGTCATGGAATAGTATCAAGTGTATTATTGTGAAGTAGAAGTAAAAAAAAATTACACTCTTTTTCTACAAGTAAAAATCTGAAAATATGGTTCGGTTCTCCCTCTGTGTGATCAGACAGTCAGAACCATTAGCCCCCCGCTGATAAAATCACACCAAACATTTTCAGTGTTCTTGTTACAATTTGGCACTTCAATAAAATAAACTGTTCTGACTTTGTGGAAATGTTCTCTTTTGTTCTTTTGGAAGCAATACAAGTACTAACAGGTTTCATTGTGGTGATTTCTATTGAAAAATTAAGAACAACACATAGTGGATTAGTTTTGTTTGATTTCATCAGGGAGGCTAGAAATTCTGACCTTCGCTGTAATTTGAAAGATATCAAAGTATAAAGGTTAACCAAAGATCATACATCCAGTCCCCAGACAGGGAGCTTTTTCAATGCTTTATTGGCATGAGGACCCTTTTATAATTACAGAAGCACAAAAACTACAAGGAATGGCCGAGTTATTCAAACTTTTTAAACACAGTTTGGGTTTGTAAAACCTTTACTCCATTTGTGGGAAAAATGTGATCAAGCTTTCACAAAATTATAGCAAGTCTTGCACTTTTCTGGTGTATGAATGAATCTCTATTAGTTGAAACATTTTTCATTTAGATCCAAGTCTACATTACGTCTGATACAAATAATGATAAAACGACAAAATGACAATCCAAACAAGACAATGATCTGAAAGAAAGCAAATTTCAGCTCTTTTCTAAACAGAGTGGCCCTATTTCATTTTTTTCTAAATATTTAACACAATCTATCCCTCTCAAAGGCATCAAGCAAGTAAGTCATTAAGAAAAAATGATGTTTCTAAGGGTGTTTTCTCACTTGACTGTGCAGTAAAACTCACTGATTGGGAACCAAAATTGCAACATTTTTAGCTGGTGTGGTTAATTTACAAACTCTGCTTTACCAAATGATCCAAATTAATTGAAAAACCAGCTTCCCTCCTTGCCTGTGGGGGCGCTGCACTAAGAACCACTGAAGGAAACGACACAAAAAGCTCAGAAGAAGACGCAAGGCAACTCCTTTCTTCACGACATATAAACAAAAATGGAGTAACATCAGATTTTCTCTTTAGTGTTTGGTAAGAGATCACAAGCCGCATCTCCCGCCAGCGCTAGACTACCATGTTTGTTTTGGTTGTATTTACAATGTTTTTGGAACAGTCTCCACTCTCCACTCTCTTGAATTCAACCACACCAGAGTTCACTTGAACCAAACCTAAGTTTGTAGATGGACAAAAGTTTGCTTTTTCAGTCCACATAAAAGCTTATTTGTGCATTCAAGAACCAGACCTTCTAGACAAATGGACAAGAGTTCAATTAAAATGGACTAAACAGGGCTGGTGTGAATGTAACCAAAGTTTTTTTGTGGGGCATTGGTAGGGGCAATGGTGATAGATTGCCTCCTGCATCTCCTTAGACAGCAGTGTCTCAACATGATCCAGAAAGATCAGGTTAGAGGATGACTTGGTGGTGAAATGGGCCTCACACTAAGTGGTGTCTCAGTTTCATCACAGCAGGAGACCGGGGGCTCAGGAAGCACAGAGGTGAGGTGGTGAAAGTCCTCAAGAATAAGGGTGAAAGAGGTGTTTAAGAGCTTAACTAAAGCTCTGTTAGTACACTGCACACAACATTTAGAAGCAGGAACCCACTTAAAAAGAAAGTATGTAATAATAGATAATAAGACAAAAAAAAACAGAATGGTAGATTGTTTTATTAAAATTCTCAGTTGGAAAAGAATCAGCAATGTAAGATTTTTAACCAAGAAATGATATGGAGGACCAGCTCAAGGATGATCGCGTGACTTGGGTAAACAGTCTGCATGAGGATTTCATTAGGAGAGTTTTGGGAAGAGAGCACCAATTAAGATCTTGTGTACGTACTACAAACAAGGAGGAACATTTTATTCTGGGGCTTTATTTATAATTTTTACATCCAAATTTAGCTAAAATTAAAATTTAGCTAAAATTTATTGAGACAAAGCTAAATTTTAATCTTATCTAGGTTGAGGCTAGAAATAATCTGAATGTAGTTTATGTCTTAAACTACATTAAACTAGTTCAAAATTAAACTACAAGGGCAGATACAGTAAATGAGCCACAAAGCAGTGATTGGTTAAAAGCTGTATCTGTCGTTTTGAAGGGAAACGTTATGAAGTTAGACCTCACAGTCCAGCTGCTTGTTCAGAATGAACAAGCACAGACCTTGGCTAGTGCTGTCAGGCTGATTACTCTCAGCACTAACCTGTCTGCCTGCACCTATTGAACATGGCCAACACTCCCGCAGAGCCTCTATTGTGAGGAAAATAAATAGGAACAAAAACGCAACTGTTCCTGGAATACTGATGATACAAAGCAGAACCCTAGAAAAAGATAAAGTTCATTTGCTTCCATCTAAGCAGAATGAACATGGTTGGATATTTCAGCAGCATTTACAGATAAGAGCTAACTCCGGATTAGGCATATAGGTGGACTGGAAAGGGTTTGGTGATTAAGGAGTTATGATTCTGTAATTCGTATCTCAATCGGTAGCCATTTGTACCTCCTGTTATTTGGACCATAGTTCTTAGCCTATATGGCTTCCTCACTCACTTCTGAAGAATAACTCAAAGACAATTAAAGCAACAAACAGTGAAACTTACAATGAAGACATTTTGCTAAAGACAATTTAAAGTAGTACCTAATCAAAGTGGGGTTCCAACTTTCAAGAGTACTTGCTCCTTCATGTTCATTTTAAAAGATAGAATAGAAAAGCATACTATGCCAGATTAAATAGGAGAATGAAGGAAAGAAGGAACACAGGAATGAACGCTGGAACGAACAAATGAATTAATGAATGACCAGATGAATGAATGAACAAACAAACACAGGAACGAACGAAGAAAATAAAAAACAAAAGAATGAAATAAAAAACAAACTAAAGAACAAAATTTTGGTGGATAAAAGTCTAAAGATTACAATATTTTTTCAACACTTTGATTTCCTCTTCCATACTAATCCAGACATGCAACATACTAAAACTTTTCCAGAAATTTGAAAGACCGTGTTGCTCTCTGGCCAATAAATACCTAGAACAACAAAGCTGTTGGGGGAATTTTGGTTTGATTGAGGGGTCAAAATTTGTCTGATTTAATAGAGTTAAATGGTCCAACAAGAATCAGAACCACAGTCAATGGAAGTAAGCTACACAGAAAGCCGATAAGCAATGGTTACAAAATGGTTTATTTAAAACAAATGACTTTTTGGAAATTATAGAGCAACATACCTCAAGAGCAGCGGAGAATTACCCAAACTCTCCTCGGTCTAAGCTACCCACTCTTGCTTCCTGCTATGAGTCTAACAGTTTAAGGTTCACTTACAGCACACGGGAACTGCAGTCAATCGAGGGAGAGGAGTTTATCGCTGCTACCGTTTTCTTGTTCAGACTAAAAGTGGTGTGACATGCCGCTGAGCTCCAACACACACACACACACCGAAAGGAAAGGAGGAGACAAGACGGAAAGAGAACACACATGCAGGAGAATTTGAGCCTCCCCCTTTCTCTCTCTTTCTGATGAGAGATCTCTCCTCTCTTTGCTTTCTTCTTCTTCCTCACCATTTCCCCCCCACACGAAGCCTTCAGTAATTTACTTGTTTACTTTCTCAGCGGTTGTTACATCACTGCCATTGAATACTCTTACTCATCTTTCATCCATTCTCTAAAGCCCTTGTGATTTTCCCCCCATCCTATCTCTTCATCAATCCACCCCATTGCTTGTTACTTTGAGAACTGGTCTTATTCAGACACAATTCAACCATGGATGCAAACATGGGGGGTAGGCTGTTAAAGATGGGGATTTGTGTGCACCGTCCGGCTCAGTTACTTTAATCACACTACTCCTTCCTGGGAACTTGTTGACTAAAGCGCCACTGCATCAATAAAGCAGTGACCAGGGTAAACTCCATAGGTCACAATGGAAAATCAACTCTGAGGACGACTCACTTACCCCCTACCTACCCTGAAACCCTTTTATAGGTCCATTTAGAAAGACGTAATGCCTCGTTTTCACCGAGTGGTTCACCACGGGTTGGTGTGGTTTGGTACACTATTTTGTGTTTCCATTGTAAAAACGGCTCATACATCAGGACCGTACCACACCATTCGAGGGGTTCCGTCAGCTGTAGGTCCATTGGACAATGATGTGGTATTGCTACGGTGGACCTATACAACAGTCCATTGATTTGGGAGAAAGAAAAACTTGCTTGTGACAAACAAGACATTCTATTGCTTCAAGTTTATTGTTTTTCTCATATGACGCAATATTTAACACCTCCTGCCCAATGAGAATCCAATTGGCAGTGGAAACCTAAATACGCTGGACCATAAAATAGTGTAACAAATAACATTGCTCAGTGGAAAGAAAGCATAAATGTATGCTGTATTGCCATGGTTTCCATTGACTTGTTTCTTCTGTTATAAAGTACAGCAAACAAAAGCAGCATCCTTTTAAACAAATGCTTAGAACACAGCAATGTGTGGATGTGCCTCAACTTTCTCTACATGAAAAACATGAAGTTATTATTAGCTGAAGTTATTATCTTTAGAAGGTATTATAGAAGTTGGCCTTCTATTGCCTGAAGAACATTTCTAGATTTAAAGGACCACTGTCCCAGCAAGATCAAGAGTAACTCATACATGAGCTTATCTTGAGTCACATTGATGAAATGTTGCTTGTTTCATAATTGGCTATGCACTATGTTGTGTGGTGCTGAAATGTGCTATACAAATAAACCTGAGGCTTCAAAAATATGTGCAGAAGCATCAAATAATTCTGCTTATTACAGTCTTGATGGGCAATAAAGTCTCCATTCCCAGAATCTTTAGCTTAGCTGCATAATTTGCTCCCAGAGACCAATATAAAAACTTGGTCTGAAAATTGCCATATTTCCCTCAGGAGTACAAAGCACTCTGACTGAAAGGTCACAGTCGGTCCGCACTAAAATACACATCTCCACCTCAATCAGGCTGAGCACTGGAGCCTCTCAATCCTGCGCTGTTCACCTTACGATCACAAGACTGTGCATCTATACAAAAGGAAAGACTGACGCGTATGTCTGAAAATGATAAACACAGAAGTGGTCCTGAGGAAAAGATTATGCATACTTTTCCTTCCACTTCACATTGATATACCTTGTGTTGATCTATCTCACTGAATCCTGTGATTTATAAACGTGACAAAAAAAAAGGTTCGAATGGCATAAATAGTTCTTCAAGGCACAGCAAAGGTTGACTTTTCTATCAATTATGTCTAATAAGCATTCCTACTTATTTATTTTGCATCCCACTCTCCTGTCGAGTCATACTGAGGACATTAATTGCATTTTTTATTCACACTCACAAAGCAATAATTGTAATCTGTCAAACATTCTCCAGTCTGCTGACAGAGCGGTCTGTGATTCACATCATGAGACTCATTATTTTTGGAATGACACACACACACAATAAAAAGCCTGCTTCTTCCACTCAGAATAGCAGAAAAAAACTAGTCCTTCTTATATTTGCAAAGCTCATTTGCAGTCGAAAACCAGCCTTTAGAATTAGACTACAGTCTGTAGCTGCGGGCAGGAAACCCCCTGATGAGTGACTTTCAGTCTGTGACTTTGGATAGGTTTTCTCAAATACCAGAAAAACAGAAACATTTAGCAGCCGCTACATGATAGCAGAAAAAAATCTATGAACAATTACTGGAAGAGAAATGTATTTTTTTTTTTTAGTATTTCTGTATAAACCAAAAGAAATGTGCAAATAAAAAAAATAAAAAAACTTAAAAGCTGGTCAGAACAAAGTTATGAGTCATACCTTCCCCTGTTATAGAATACCAATAGAAAACTTGAGTCACACACCGCCACACTGGTTACCTACAACAATTTTTATCTTTGCTTGAATGCAAATTCAACTTCATATTCCGTAGAAAGTTTTAGCAGATTTGCAATATTGCCACTGGTGAAAGATCAGCTAAAAGCCTCCACTAATTATTAATTAGGAATAGAAGTTCAAAGGAATAATTATATTGAGGTTTTAGAGTAAGAAAACACTATAGTCAAACATCTATTCACATGCTTCTGCTTCTGCAAAACAGTGCTTATTCATCCACTCAGTTTTCTCTCTTGCCTGTCCTCCACCCACCATTCTGGCCCAACAAGCTGATTTATCTGCCTAGAAAGGAATATTCTGAACATCCCGTCTGCACTGTATTAAACATTGAATGCTGAAATATGCAACTGCGCCTACATCATCTGAATTTCACTCCATCAATTACGTACTAAGTGGCTGCATATTTTTCCAACTTTTTGTCCACAGCATCTTTGCCATATTTACTGTTGGAGATACTGTCTCTCTCCTGTATTCTTCAGGTAATCCTTTATATACAGAACAGAAACCGCTAAGCTAAAAACTAATTACGAAGTGAATGCTACCAGTCGAAATTTGCATTAATTTCGCAATTTCACTGCTTTTGCAGCTGCTCCATTCGCGCCGCTACTCCTTTCCGCTTCTCCGTTCCGCTTCTCTTTCACGGTTACTTGTGCAATTTTACTTTGTTTCTCAGCAACAAAATACAGCCCATTGTTATTTATTGAAGATTTTACATTTCCAAAATCACAGGAATCTAATGTTTCGTTTCGTTTTGTACGTTTGGAAGCTCATTCCCTCTCACATAATC